>NW_015505312.1:1120167-1124564 GCF_001515645.1 Sinocyclocheilus grahami | reverse complement strand
ATTGTAATTGCATTTATCTGTCTGTCATGTTTTTCTTATACTGTACAGAAATGTTTAGGCTTATAGGTAGGAGTGGAATTAGCGACTATAAATATATTTTAATGCTATATTGTTACTAAAAGTTTTATTTTCCTGCGTATTTCGGTCATTTGCGTTTTATAGCCTTTATATATCGCTATAAAAGGGGTAGGTTAAGGGGTCTAAAAATCTAAATTGCGTATTGAATGATAAAAATGCATATTCGCTATAAAATGGGTAGGTTTAGGTTTGGGGGCAGGTTAAGGGGTCTAAAAATCTAAATCGCTTATTGATAAAACGATAAAAATGCATTGATATGAATATCTAAATGATATAAAAGATACGTAAATATGTGTACGTTTTTTAGCTGAAAATACGTAGCGATTTGTACGTTTTAAACGTTGAAATACGTCTAAATTGTACGTTTTAGCATGATTAAAAACGTGCAAAAGTGTACGTTTTGTGCTTGTAAATGTTACGTATTAACCCCATACCCCCAAGTCAATATTTTTTTCATATATTTCGACCATAGTGACCACCGTACGCTGTTGTTCTCTGCCTGCTACAGTATTTTATCCTCTTTGCGCTCGTCTTCAGCGTCTCTGGCCTCTGTTCACTTTCCTAATAGCTCCCGAAAATAACAGAAAAATAAGTACAAAAAATACAGTACAAAGAATGGAGAAATGTAATATGTTTTTGTACTTATTTTACTGTTATTTTCGGGATCTGCTGGGACAGTGATAAAGATCTACCAGTCAATCGAGATCGACGGGTTGGCGACCACTGGTCTAGGGGTTCTTTTCAACTATGCTGATAGTATATGCTTTTGCTATTTGATGGTAACATAACAGGATCATAAAACAAATGTAATTTTTCTCTCTCACAGACCTTAAAAAGATTCAATGATCAAATCAACTCCTTATCATCGGGAGAGCTGATCCTTGAGAAAAATTTGTTTGCACAGCTTCGTGCTGAATTCAAGAAGTGGAATGATCATCTTAACCGTTCAAAGATATCCTGTGAGTACATTTTCAGTTTGAAGAAAAATAAGTGTGATTTCACTGTTGTTTTGCTTTTATAATAGTTCTAATGAAAAAGTCAGTAATTCATTTAATAAGAAATCATCTGGTTTCCAAACAAGTTTCTAATTCAAAAGCGGTGAGCCAGGAAAACAGAGGGAGGGAACTGCCCGGCTTCAGCAACTACAAAGTGTTTGAGACTGCCCTTCAGGAACATGTGGCCAAACTAGAGGAGCCAGCCAATGACTTACTCAGTGACATGAAAGGTACATCACACAACTTTGTGTTTAAAGACGTTCTGGTTCTGAATAACTTTAATAATTTTAGCACATGTGGCTGTTTGTCTTCTTGATTTATGCATGTCTCCTGAAGACATCACCATCAAACATTTACTTGACGTGGTCAATCATTGTTTCCGGAACTACCCTGCCCTTAAAAACATAACTGTGGTATATATTTCTCATAATTAATAGCAAATATTTCCCATTTTTAATACAGTTTGATCAAGTTTTCTTTCCTCTGTCCTTCTTCACTTGTCTCTGTAGAGTAAAATCAACAACATTCTGTCAAGTCAGCAAGAGAAGGCAGAGCAGAGGATCTCAGAGCAGTTTAAAATGGAAAACTTGATCTACACTCAAGATACCATGTTCCTGAAGATCTTGAGTGAGATTACCAATGAGCAGTTCTCAGAAGAACAGTTACCTATGTTTGACAAAAAGTGCAAGTACAGTCATATGCTGGAGGCACATTATGAGGTAGATATGCCTAGGTTTCAGTAACAAATTGCAATGCAGTGCTTGTGGTGTGTGGAAGTACCTTAATATCTCATATATCATTGTTTTCTTTCAGATTGTAGTGCAGCGGATGTCTGACCAACTGCCCATGATAATCTCCCTTTTCATGCTGAAGGAAACTGCTGACCTCTTGTCTACTGACATTTTAGGTTTATTGGACGGGGCAAATGTGAGCGAGCTCCTCTTTGAGGACTCTGATGTCAGCAAAAGACGCAAAGACCTACTAGCTCGCTTGGATCGTTTGACTGTTGCTCAGGCAGCACTTGCTGAATTTATTTGAGGGATCTGTTGACTAGAGGATATTATATGAGAATACATTAAATCTGCCATAATAATATTATTTTAGAATGTATCTGACAATGGTTTGCTAGATTTGACAACAATGTTTTGATTCTTTGATTCTTGATATATTGCTAGATTTTAAATTTCTGAAACTTCCCTGTAATCATTTCTAAATAATTAATAACTTTTAGCCTTGCAATTGAATTAACCTGCATCTTATGCTATTTGATTGTTTACATGTTTCTCACCAATGCTGTACTTTGTATCCAAGCCAAATCTAGAGGGCAGATACCTACAGTTTGTTTTCTAAAATCACTAAAAGCTTCAGTGCTTCAACTATAGTGTGTGATTTGTTAAAAAATTTAATAACATTTTCCTTAATGATTGACCTGCTTGTTTTATTTTTTGTCAGAATAATAAATGTAAAGCCATTTTAAACAAATTGTGTGCAATACACCTGCTGCATTCCAGTGATTAGTTTTTTTCTATGGGCTGGAGGGCTTCTGGAAAGGACCTCGACTGCAGTGGCACATCAGTTGCCTCGAGTTGCTGGCAATACTGTATTCAGTTTCGGTGGGAGCTCAATCATGCAGCAGACATGCTCTCACAACCGCACACTGGAAGAATGGAGACTCCATCTCCAGGTGGTCAAGCTGATATGTAGTCGATTCGGAGGCACCCAGGTAGACTGGTTTACTTCCCGCAAGTTCTTCCACTGCCCACTCTTCTCCTCCCAGATCGAGGGGACCCCTCAGCATGGATGCACTGCCACACAGCTGGACCTGGGGCCTACGGAAGTATGCATTTCCCCCAGTGAGCTTCCCAAGATCAGGGATGACGAGGAGCAGGTATTGATGGTTGCGCCCTACTGGGCCATCTTGACGAATCCCACCAGCCCCTCCCTGGCGAAGGAAGGACCTTCTCTCTCAGTGATAGCGCACAATTTGGCACCTGTGTCCAGATCAGATACAGTTATGGAGGAGTCAGATGTTAAGCTAGATGACATAATGAACTTTGACAGAACAACTGACCCATCACAAAGACCTGCCCCCCTTAGTTACTGTTGCTATGTCCGACAAGTCATGCCGCTCTCATACTACATATCATGTTCTCACGCAGTAAAAAGTACATCGCAGAGCAAAGAGGAAACGTACACGCTGACAGACAAGACAGAGCAGGTTACTTATAGTATGAAACAAAGTCTTCTTAGGTTTCAAAAATATACATTTTTTAAGAAATTCAAACAATAAAAACTATTTTGTTGCTGTTTAATGTGTCATGGCAGATCACTGCAATGCCTCAGTTCAACCGGCACATCAAACCAATAGTCTTTTCATATTTACTAAGCATGAAATAAACATGAATGAATATCAGAAGGTATTTTATTTCAACCATGGAAAGACGTCAATACACCCAATTTTTCACAATTTGGATGTAGAACAGAGTATTTCTGTGCCAAATACACTCCTTCTGGGTTCGTACAAGTTCTGGAAAGTTTTTTTTTTTTTTCGAGCATGGCTCTTCATGACATCATGAAGGGTCAAACTCCTTGTATGGGCACTTCTCCCAGAAGAGCATGTCCACGCACACATCGACCAGGGCTGCATTTCCCAAAAGCATTGTAAGCCTAAGCTGATTGTAGCTCCATTGGTTTTAATGGGTCTACGCAGGGGCATGTCCAGGATTTTATACTTGGGGTGGCAAAGAGGGGGCAAGAGCAGAATGAGGGGTGGCAACTATAGATCAATGTTTGTACTCCCCATATATTCTGTATATTCAACACAAGTGTTGGGGAGTAACTAATTACATGTAGCGGAATTATGTAATTTAATTACAAAATAAATGTAAGTGCAATCTGTTACAGTTACTGAGAAAAAAAGTGTAATTAAATTAGCCTACAGTTACTTATGAAAATGTTAACAATTACAAAGGGGGTTTTCACACAAACACGCACAGATTTGATTCATTTAATTCTTAATTGGAGTGACTGCTCTAAAATACGAAGCACCAATGTTTCAGGAGTTTAGAACACAGAATAAGATGCATGCTTATTCGATAACTGTTTAATTTCCTATTTGGTTTTATGCATATGCTTTAACAGATTTTTTCCCCAAGGCATTGTTAGATGCCAGTGTTTCCTGTCATTGCTGTGAAAAGATTTGATTTTAAAAACAGTAAAATAGCTATCAAACTATTTCTTGTTATGATTTTAAACCTGTATTTAACCAGAACGATCAGAATTTAACCAGAATCAGATTGATCTCAAAGTAAAAAAGGTGCTTAA
>NW_015505312.1:1117870-1119485 GCF_001515645.1 Sinocyclocheilus grahami | reverse complement strand
AATACATTAAATCTGCCATAATAATATTATTTTATAATGTATCTGACAATGGTTTGCTAGATTTGACAACAATGTTTTGATTCTTTGATTCTTGATATATTGCTAGATTTTACATTTCTGAAACTTCCCTGTAATCATTTCTAAATAATTAATAACTTTTAGCCTTGCAATTGAATTAACCTGCATCTTATGCTATTTGATTGTTTACATGTTTCTCACCAATGCTGTACTTTGTATCCAAGCCAAATCTAGAGGGCAGATACCTACAGTTTGTTTTCTAAAATCACTAAAAGCTTCAGTGCTTCAACTATAGTGTGTGATTTGTTAAAAAATTTAATAACATTTTCCTTAATGATTGACCTGCTTGTTTTATTTTTTGTCAGAATAATAAATGTAAAGCCATTTTAAACAAATTGTGTGCAATACACCTGCTGCATTCCAGTGATTAGTTTTTTTCTATGGGCTGGAGGGCTTCTGGAAAGGACCTCGACTGCAGTGGCACATCAGTTGCCTCGAGTTGCTGGCAATACTGTATTCAGTTTCGGTGGGAGCTCAATCATGCAGCAGACATGCTCTCACAACCGCACACTGGAAGAATGGAGACTCCATCTCCAGGTGGTCAAGCTGATATGTAGTCGATTCGGAGGCACCCAGGTAGACTGGTTTACTTCCCGCAAGTTCTTCCACTGCCCACTCTTCTCCTCCCAGATCGAGGGGACCCCTCAGCATGGATGCACTGCCACACAGCTGGACCTGGGGCCTACGGAAGTATGCATTTCCCCCAGTGAGCTTCCCAAGATCAGGGATGACGAGGAGCAGGTATTGATGGTTGCGCCCTACTGGGCCATCTTGACGAATCCCACCAGCCCCTCCCTGGCGAAGGAAGGACCTTCTCTCTCAGTGATAGCGCACAATTTGGCACCTGTGTCCAGATCAGATACAGTTATGGAGGAGTCAGATGTTAAGCTAGATGACATAATGAACTTTGACAGAACAACTGACCCATCACAAAGACCTGCCCCCCTTAGTTACTGTTGCTATGTCCGACAAGTCATGCCGCTCTCATACTACATATCATGTTCTCACGCAGTAAAAAGTACATCGCAGAGCAAAGAGGAAACGTACACGCTGACAGACAAGACAGAGCAGGTTACTTATAGTATGAAACAAAGTCTTCTTAGGTTTCAAAAATATACATTTTTTAAGAAATTCAAACAATAAAAACTATTTTGTTGCTGTTTAATGTGTCATGGCAGATCACTGCAATGCCTCAGTTCAACCGGCACATCAAACCAATAGTCTTTTCATATTTACTAAGCATGAAATAAACATGAATGAATATCAGAAGGTATTTTATTTCAACCATGGAAAGACGTCAATACACCCAATTTTTCACAATTTGGATGTAGAACAGAGTATTTCTGTGCCAAATACACTCCTTCTGGGTTCGTACAAGTTCTGGAAAGTTTTTTTTTTTTTTCGAGCATGGCTCTTCATGACATCATGAAGGGTCAAACTCCTTGTATGGGCACTTCTCCCAGAAGAGCATGTCCACGCACACATCGACCAGGGCTGCATTTCCCAAAAGCATTGTAAGCCTACGCTGATTGTAGCT
>NW_015505312.1:1088172-1117687 GCF_001515645.1 Sinocyclocheilus grahami | reverse complement strand
ATTTAATTACAAAATAAATGTAAGTGCAATCTGTTACAGTTACTGAGAAAAAAAGTGTAATTAAATTAGCCTACAGTTACTTATGAAAATGTTAACAATTACAAAGGGGGTTTTCACACAAACACGCACAGATTTGATTCATTTAATTCTTAATTGGAGTGACTGCTCTAAAATACGAAGCACCAATGTTTCAGGAGTTTAGAACACAGAATAAGATGCATGCTTATTCGATAACTGTTTAATTTCCTATTTGGTTTTATGCATATGCTTTAACAGATTTTTTCCCCAAGGCATTGTTAGATGCCAGTGTTTCCTGTCATTGCTGTGAAAAGATTTGATTTTAAAAACAGTAAAATAGCTATCAAACTATTTCTTGTTATGATTTTAAACCTGTATTTAACCAGAACGATCAGAATTTAACCAGAATCAGATTGATCTCAAAGTAAAAAAGGTGCTTAAGTCTGATTTTATAGTGGCTGTGCTTTAAAATTAAATGATTATAATCTTAATTCATGTGATGCAGGCTTTTGAAAGTCTGCCAATAATCAGTGTTGAGTTCTACTGTAAGGTTAACCCTGCCTGCTTTAAATGTTTCAAAATGATTAGCAGTAGAAAATATTTTAAATTGAGAAAAGTAATCAAAAAGTAATCCAATGTAATCAGTTACATTACTTTAATAAAGCAATTGAAATAGTTACACTACTTATTACATTTTAAATAGGGTAACCTGTAAACTGTAACCTATTACATTTACAAAGTAACCTTCCCAGCACTGCCTAACAGTAACCTCAGAAAATTTTCTGGAAGTCAATGGTGAAAAAAGTGTCAAAGATTCGACCCCCCCTCTCCCAATTTTTCATGCCACAACAAAAATCAAGCGGTGTATAATACCCCCATGAACTCCTGATGGCCATATATTGGTCACAGTGTAGTTAAACAGTTATAAAACATAAAAGATTTATGTTCTTTTTTTTATTTTTATTTTTTAATTATGCATATTTTTGTATATATTTACACAAAATGTAAACATGATGTAAAATTCACATTAAAGAAGATCTGCATATTTATTTATATATTTATTCATTAAGCAGAAGATTACGGCTACCTAGATGAAAACAAACACTTATAAAATGAACATGACATGACATTACCACTATGACCAGTAGATGGCTACAGAGGATCACCGATTCATGTATTCACTTGCCGTTTCCACTCCCTTATGTATAGTTAATCAAAAGGGTGAGCGATTTATGTAGTTACTTGATAATAATATTTTGAGCTCATTTAAAATTCTAAACAACAACAACAACAAAACCTTCTTTGTTTATATTTTGATTATTTATAAACTTTTATTAAAGAAATGTGTAAAATGTTGCTCATCAGAATCATGGGTTCGCTCGAAAAATATAGGCCTGTATGTTAAATGCAGTGCAGTTTTCTCTGGATAAAAGTAGCCTATGTAAACGTAAGAGCCCTTGAGCAGATCAGATAAGACCAAATGAATGAATGAATGAATGAATGAATAGTAGGCTAATAATAATAATAATGAAGATGATGATGATAATAACCAAAATAAATTAATGTGTGCATTAAACAATTCAAAGGTTATCAGAATTAAAAGTTAAATCTGTCATTGCAGCTTTTTGAAGTGTGAATTTTGTTTGGAATTATGAAATTAGTTATTTTATCGGTTATTAAATCAGATACATAGAAGCACAGTAAAATTACATTTATATGAATGCTTTTGTGAGAGCGCGATTATGTGTAAATTAGTCCTGCCTGTATGTGCAACGTCTCTCTACTAATAATGAAGCTGTGGATTTTGATTACTTCAAAACACAAAGAAATTTTCGGTATAACTTTGGAGGTGTTTTGAGTTGATTAGCTGATTGGCATGTCACCATATTCTAATTTGTTGAGATAGTGAATTGGTGGGTTTTTGTTAAATGTGAGTCAAAATCATCACAATTAAAAGAACCAAAGACTTAAACTACTTCAGTCTGTGTGTATTGAATTTATTTAATACACAAGTTTCACAATTTGAGTTGAATTACTGAAATAAATGAACTTTTCCACGACATTCTAATTTATTGAGATGCACCTGTAGTTTAGAACGGCTGTAGTTATGGCATTAATTGTGCTAGTGATTGAGCAGTAGTGGAGCACTCTGAGAGCGAGCGAAAACCAGAATCCTCCGACTTTCAAAAGATCCCCGCTTCAGTTAAAATCACGCTGCTCTGCTCTCAATGCACGTCGATCCCATACGCTGCTTTGGGGTGGCAACTGGGGTGGCAAAGCTCATTTTAAGGGTGGCAGTTGCCACCCTTGTGGACAAGCCCGATGCACTTAAGCTTACGATGCTTTTAGAAAACGCAGCCCAGAGCGAGAGCAAGAGTGTGCCCATCAACGCGTTTCATTCAGCAGCATTGCATGGGACTTGCTCGGGAACGTCTCCAAAGAAGTGTGTTTTTGATTGAAAGGGAAAGATAACCTTGTTCAGCTTCCAAAAGAACGCAGCGTTACGTAAACAGTGGATGCAGTTTGTTTTCTGGGGCTGCAATGGAGTTTTGCAAGTGTGTTTGTTGACGAACATTTTATAAACAATGCAATACCAATGCAATTCACTGTTTAATTACTATCATTATTATCTGCAAAAGATTTAGCATGAGGAAAGAGTGCTAGCCTCAAATCTACTGTGTGAATCCTGATCTTGAATTTGGGATATTTAAATCTTTTACCCATTGTTTTTCACAGCTGAGTGGGAAATGATCATCTTGTCTCAGGCTCTGAGAGGAAGCGATTTCATCATGTTATTTTACAAAGGTTCAATGACATGAGAAACTGGTCATTTGACATTTCTAGGATTTTTAGGACAATGGTTTTTAGCAATTGCCATTTGCTAATGGACTTTGATCAATACTAGCTGTTTTTAGGGTTTAACAATTTAACCGCTATTTCATAACCCGTTTTTGACTAAATATTTAAAAAAAGGTTTTGATTCAGCACCCTATTGATGTATACGTACAGTAAAATCTAGCTGCTGTGAGGATGCTAGAACACATCTGAATTCTGGAACTATTCTAATGCTGAGATTCTTTTTGAGGATGTAACTACAGGCATAGTTGGATTAAAAGTTATGCAGATGAGCTGCAGTGTTCAACAGTTTTCTTCAGTTTGTTAAGTACAGTACTGGATGGATTCCTGAGGCTGGAATAGTTTTTGAGTAATTGCTATGGGTAGCATTTGTGCTGGGTGTATCAGATATGGGGCAAATATTTTGCATTGATTACATGACATTTATGTTAAACCATGAATAGGAAAATCAGAATAAACTATGACTGTGGGTTATTATTCACCGCAATCCACACAATGATTCAAGACCTTTTCCTTGTTTATACAGTTCTATTTGGCTTTGCAAAGCGGGTCTTTGTAATATTTGAAATTAACTATTTGCTGTCTACATTTTGTAAATGCATTGTGTTGCATTATTGTCTATTGAGCAGCACGATGTGTGGCAAGTGGTCAGAGATGCTAAAATTGCCAAACATAATTTTTGGGAAAGCCATCAAAGTTAACTGATTACAGAGAAGGAACAGAGAAAATGCATGTGAATAAAACTTGAGAATTTTTATGGAAAACCAAGTTATTTTAGAAAAAAAAAAATGACTAAAGAGTTTTTGCACAAGGATTAAATAAAGTACATGAGTTATTTAGAGTTAAATACTGATCAATTCCTGCCTTGTTCATCCGGAGAGTCGAGCTGAAGTTAATGGAGTCATTATAGTTTGTGGTGTAAAAGATTGTCAAAACACTGTTAATTAAAAGGAATCGGTGAGTTATAGATTTATTTTTGTACATATAATGAATCAAAACTAGGTGTTGTATTCCTATGCTTGTTAAAATTAAGTGATATGTTCATTGTATGTGAGTTATGGCCTATGCTGTAAATAATGAAGATTCATCTTGGTGTAAAAGGTGAATATTGTTGACACAGAGTTATATGAGGTTTCTAAGAATGTTATCCTGTGTGTAAAGGCCAGTTTTGTTGTATGCGTTGAAATTTGGATTTTCTGCTGTGAGTTATGTGCCTGGTGTGGATGCATCAAGCCGCGTTGAGGAAAAAGAAAGATGGCGAGCCACCCATAGACTGATTCTGAACCTTCAACTTTTCATCAATTCATCATCTGTTCTGCTGACGAATTCTTGTCCTTTTAAACTCTGAGGGACAGAGAATTTTTTCCTGAATTTTCCCTGAACTCAAATTGATTCATTAAATGGACTGAGGTAATTTCCTGAAATCAAATCGATTCAATGATTGAGGTAAAAAAATAAATAAATTTATTGTTTGCTGTTGTGTGACATAGTTCACATCTTGTTTCTTTACATATATTTTCTGACAAGAAGGATTATCTGGTTTATATAATTTTTGCACGTTTCAAGGTTACTTGTGAATGGTTAATCTATTTTGTTTATTGATTTTGGTTGAAATCTTAATCTGAATTTTTTTTTTTAAACCAAATGGTTTAAACTGCAGTAAAGCAGAAAAATAGAGAAACCAACTTTATTAGTCTACAATAAATAGGCGTATTTAAATTAGTGGAACTAAAAGTTACAAACCAAAACATAACATTTCACAAAGAATTGAGGGAAATTATCAACTAAAGTGGTTTTTATTGAAGAGTATATTTCATTTGTTATTTGGATTTGTCATTTTCCATTTTCAAACAGAACTTAAGGTTGATTGTACTTTTTCCTGTAAGAGTTCTGATGACATTTCATGTCATTCATCTTTCCAACTCTCAATTATTGTTCACTGTTCATTACATCAACTCTTTAATCAGTCACAGAAATTACAACAGTGAATAGGAAAAATCTAATAATTCAATATCTGATGCTGATTGGCCCACTGACCTGGCTCAGTGTGTTGAACTAAATTTTCATCCAGTTAGCCCAAGAATGTAAAAACATTCTTGCCAAGCGGGTGTTACATGTGCTTTTATTATTTCTGTGCATAATAACAGTTTGTCAGCTAATAAAAATGTTGTTCTCAATAAAAATGAGTTTAAAAATTTGAGTTTAAAATGCATGGAAACTGCCTCTAGAGGGGTGCGGGCATAGCATTTTGCCAAAATAACAGTTTGCTAAGAAATTCAGGCCAGGAAATTATTTAATTAGCTACCCCTTGAATATTATAAAATGACTTCATTCTTTGACATGAAACCACATCAGATCACAAAAAGAAGTTATTTCAAACACTCGACTGATGTTATGAAATGAATTTGTAGCAAAAACACATTATTAAATGTTTTAAACGCACTATACAGCCCTGGTTGTCATCCGTAGATACGTAGTCAGAAGGTGTGTTCGGCTTGAAGCGACGCTGTGGAGACAGATCGTGTATTACATCAAAGTACAGCGAGAGCGATTCGAAATCATGCAGAACTGTCTGCTCTCTGTAGCTCTCACTGTACTTTAATATCATACACTGATCCGTCTTCACAGCACCGCTTCAAGAAATTCAACCTAGAAATTCAACCCTACACTCTTAAAAATAAAGGTGCTTCAAAAGGTTCTTCAAGCGATGCCATAGAAGAACCATTTTTGGTTCCACAAAGAACCATTCAGTCAAAGGTTCTTTAAAGAACCATCTCTTTCTTACCTTTTTGTAATCTGAAGAACCTTCTTTCACCACAAAGAACCTTTTGTGAAACAGAAAGTTTCTTCAGATGTTAAAGGTTCTTTATGGAACCATTTAGACAAAAAGGTTCTTCTATGGCATCGTGAAGCACCTTTATTTTTAAGAGTGTAGGTGACCGCCTGTACCACCTGTTATGGCGCTTTTCCACTGTGTGGTATGACTCGGCTCGGTACGGCTCAGTACGGCACGGCACGGCACGGCACGGTTCGGCTCGGTTCGGCACGGTTTGTGTTTCCACTGCAGTTCAGTACCGCTTTAGAGTGGGCGGGATTATTCACATGTCGTTATAGTTGCACCGCCTCTACTACCACGACTCCTTAAAAAAAACTGTTTAATTCCGCATCGCCCCATCAAGCTCTCGCTGGATCCGCTCCTCTGCTATCAACGAGAAGTCTGTTATTCTGCAACAGACAACAAAACTTTTTGGTTGTTAAAAAAGCTGCGCTCGTTCAAAACAGTTGTGTTCGATCCTTCGCTGGCTGTGCTGATTTAAATCTAGCAGTTCTTTTGTGTTTGTGTCGCAAGTTCAGTGATGCAGGTAGTGACGATTCTCTCCGGCCAATCCGTGATCAGCAGAGTTTACACGTCACGTTTTGGTAATGGTACGGTTCACTCAGGTGGTACTAAAAAAGTACCAGGTACCAGGTTCTGTACCCAGTAGAAAACCCCCCAAAAGTGAACCGTACTGAGCCGTACCGTGCCGTACCATGCAGTGGAAAAGCGCAATTAGATGGGCCAGCACTGGCTGTATGTTTTGTGTCATCGTACATTTATGAGGTGCCGTCCAATCAACTTTGCTGCATTTGGCTGAATCTGGGCAGAGAGTATATCCCTATACACTTCAGAATTAATCTGGCTGCTTCTGTCTTCTGTCACGTCATCAATAATCACCAGTAACCCAGTGCCACTGGAAGCCATGAATACTCATGCCATCACACTGCTCCACCATGTTTCACAGATGATGTTGTATGCTTTGGATCATGAGCTGTTCCAAGCCTTCTCCATACTTTTTTCTTCCGTCATTCTGGTAAAGGTTGAGCTTAATTTCAGCCATCCAAAGAATGCTTTCCAGAAGAGGTCTGGCTTTTTTAGATGTTTTTGGCAAAGTCAAATATAGCCTTGTTTGCACCTTGTGGTGAACCCTCTGTATTTGTTCTTGTGAAGTCTTCTCTTGATTGTAGACTTTGACAGTGACACACCTACCTCCTGGAGAGTGTTCTTCTCATTGCTGGATGTCCTGAAACGGTTTTTCTTTACCATGGAGATGATCGTCCGATCATCCACCACTATTGTCCTCCGTGGATGTCCAAGCCTTTTTATGTAGCTGAGCTCACCAGTGCAGTCTTTTTTTCTCAGAATGTAACTGTTGATTTGACCACTCCTAATGTAGTCTCGCGTAGCCAGACCTTCAGATTGACGGCTGAAGGTCTGGAATCCATGGCAGCTTTCATTGGCCAAGGCCCACCCATGAGGCCGTTTGACCGACATGTCAAACAACCAATCACAGTTCGTTTTGTTTAGCGTCACATTTCGGGGCGTGGAAATGTCGCCACAATAACAGACCGGTGTGTAAAACTCTCGGACTATTTTAGAGATTATATGCCGCGAACTTTAAATATTTCACATACTTTTGAATATCCAGCGTTTAGTTGATCCTGATAAGCGCTCATCGTCACAGTTGTAAACACGTCGGCTTTCTTCTTTCGTGAGGGGCTTTGGCGTCACGGCATCTTTGTTTCCAGGCAGAACGTTAAAGAACGCGACACACGTCTCCCGAAAATCCTGTATAATTCAACCAATCCGACGACGACTTCGAAACTCCTGAAGGGTTTCCACTTTTGTGTGCCATATTTATCAGACGTTCAGCCAACGGTCCGTGGGCGTGACATCTGAGGCTGAGACTACTTTTAATGTTCCTGCTATCTCTCGGATGGATTTGTTTTGATTTGGAAGCCTAACTATGAGGCGCCGTATAGGGCTTAAAACAAACTTCACTCACGCAAGCATACATGAAACACTTGCAAACACATATAAGAAACAGTCACACATACATGTATACTACTGTAAGGCCTGGTTGAAGGTTTAAGATGTATTTGGTCTTTTTCTGTACTTGTCTTTTCCCGTACAACTTGCTAACATCAGCGATAGACAGAAATCAGAAGGTCTCAGATGATGTGCCTACTGCTCTTATCATTCATGATCCTTCAGTTTGACCTATCCTGGCCGTAGATTTGTGGTAACAAAAGCCTCCTCACAATTTACTAGTCATAATGATTTCAGGAGAGTTCAGAATAAATCAAATATAACATTTTATCTGTCAGGTAAAATTGTATCATGCCAATTACATAATGCAACAATTAGAAGCCAATTTAGAAAGGATAATGCAATTGTGAATCACATTGGGAATCGTGGTACGTAGTACTTGTGAACATTAGATGTGTTGACATTACCCTTGTTTTCTTTCAGATTGTGGTGTAGCGGATGTCTGACCAACTGCCCATGATGATCACTCTTTTCATGCTAAAGGAACCGCTCAGCTCCTGTCTACTGATATGTTGAGTTTACTGGATGGGGCAAATGTGAGCATGTTTGAGAACTCTGATGTTGGTAGAAAGCGCAGAGACCTACAGGTTTGCCTGGACCGTTTGACCGCTGCCCAGGAAGCACTTAGCGATTTTATTTGAGGGATCAATTGACTAGAGGATATTATCTGAAAATACATTTAATGTGTCTGATGATAATTTTATAATGAATTAAATTTAAAACTCTCTTTAGCTTATCTTAATACATTTTGAGCTGTTATCTTAGCAAGTCAATTGACCTGCATTTTATGCTGCTTCTGGTAAAACACAAATACATTTGTTTTCTTGTTCAAAAATAAAATCCTTAGTAGTTATGAATATAAAATCCATATACTAGACAGTTGAGTACATAGTGCATAGTAGGCTGCAGTTGTGTCATTTCGACCCAACTAGTGTATTTTAGCTTCAAAGTGTAGTAAGGGAGACTCCCTGGACCCCTTCCTGTTTGCATATCGGTCCAACCGCTCGACCGATGACGCCATCACCACTGCCCTCCACTCAGCACTCACACATCTGGACAAAAAAAGACTCATACGTCAGAATGCTTTTCAAATCAGCATTCAACACAATCATCCCTCAACAGCTCATTCACAAATTGGTCCAGCTGGGGCTCAACACTTCGCTGTGCAGCTGGCTGTTGGATTTTCTGACTGGAAGACCTCAGGCGGTACGGGTCGGCAGCAACACATCCAGCACCATCACACTGAACACTGGGGTCCCGCAAGGATGTGTGCTGAGCCCCCTCCTCTTCACTCTGCTGACCAACGACTGCACACCGTCACACAACTCCAACCTCTTCATTAAGTTTGCGGATGACACGACTGTGGTGGGTCTCATTAGCAACAGAGATGAGACAAACTACAGGAGCGAGGTGAGCCGCTTGGCCCGGTGGTGCAGTGACAACAATCTCTCTCCGAATGTGGAGAAGATGAAGGAGATTGTTGTTGACTTCAGGAGAGTGCGCACTCAGCATGCTCCTCTGACCGTCAATGGTGCGACTGTGGAGAGAGTGAGCAGCACCAAGTTCCTGGGTATGCACATCACAGAGGACCTCTCCTGGACTGACAACACCGCAGCACTGGCCAAGAAAGCACAGCAGCGTCTCTACTTCCTCCGCAAACTGAGAAGAGCCAGAGCCCCGGCCCCCATCATGTGCACCTTCTACAGAGGCACCATTGAGAGCATTCTGACGAGCTGCATCACTGTGTGATATGGTGCCTGCAATGCGCCCTGCCGCAAGACCCTTCAACACATAGTGAGAGCAGCTGAGAAGGTCGTTGGTATCTCTCTCCTCTCCCTCCAGGACATTTATGGAACCCGTCTCACTCGCAAAGCCCTCTGCATTGCAGGTGATCCCACCCACCCGACACACAGCTTCTTCAGTCTGCTGCCATCAGGGAGGAGACTGCGGAGTCTTCAGGCCAGGACCAGCAGACTGAAGGACAGCTTCATCCATGAGGCAGTCAGGAAGCTGAGCTCCCTCCTGACCTTGCCCCCCCTCCCCTCTTTTGCCTCATGCACCACTGAACTCTGTAATCAGACTGAATAAGCTCTTTTGCACTACAATCATTATATCTGCACTGTGTGTTTATTTCACTGCTTTGCATTCTATCTGCCATGGGCCTTGTGCTGCTTTATTTATCTTTTTTTACATGTCCTTATTTGTATAGTTGTATAGTTGTATTTTATATTTAATCTGTATGTATCTGTATTTTTATGTTCTACTGTTAGTGTTCTGTATGCATCTGTATGCACCAAGGGTCTGAGAGTAACTCAATTTCAATTCTCTGTATGTATGCGCTGTACATGTGATGAATTGGCATTATTTTCGTGGGTTTTAAATTCAGTTTGACATTAGATGTCACCTCTTTAGAATGTATCTTCCGCATTATCACAAACACTGTTTGAGTGAAAATTTAATTATATAGTTTATAAGAAGCATAAAAAATGAAGTAAATTATTATTAGAACTATCTTTGTTTTTAAAGCAGTGCTTGTGATGATGAAGATAGATAGTTCTCAAAATGAAAGGTTAGTATACAGTGCAGTGAAAAGGTTTTTGCCCCCCTCCAGTTTTTTCTTTTTTGCATTTGTATTGCATATTTGAGCAACAATTCTTTTTTTCAGATCCTCAGAGAGTTCTTTGCCACGAAGTGCCATGTTGAACTTCCAGTGACCAGTATGAGAGAATGAGAGCGATAACACCAAATTTAACACACCTGCTCCACATTCACACCTGAGACCTTAGGTGCGTTCGACTTCATGTGGCGCCGCGCAAACCGATCGGCGGCTGACTTGAAGCAGTGCATGTCGGTTAGAAATTTTGTCCGACTTGAACAGGCGCCGACGCCACGTCACTGTCACGTGTGGCATCAAAGTACCGCGATAGCGTTTTGGCTGACTCAGCTGCAGCTTTTTCAGAGCGACTGCAGGAGTGCTGATGACGACACAGCTGTTTCAGATTGGCCAAATTCACCACATGACAACAATGACCTGTGTTTCTAACATCTTCAAATCCAATACTGCTCATAAATCTGTGTTTTTAGAACAGTAAAAGCTTTTTTACTGTAGTCGCAATGTTATATTGAATCACGTTTATCATGAAAGCATATATACCCCCACTTTATTAGCATTTAAATAGTATATATTTACGTTGAACTTTATTCTTTAACAGATGGCGCTGTATTAAGCAGTATATAAAAAGTGTTTCTGTTGCTCATGAGAACGTTTCTGAAACGTCTGTGTATTTGACAAATATTGCATTTAATTCACTTAATCTGTGATAGAGTATGCAAACACCGTGTGAGCGTCACTATCTAAAGGGAGCAGAAATGTCTGACTTGACGGCTCCGATTTCAACCTCGCCCCCGACTGCAAGCGCCTACTCTCGTTGATCGCTTTTCACGTAGGGGTGTATTCACTTTTGTGGCCAGCGGTTTAGACATTATTGGCTGTGTTGAGTTATTTTGAGGGGACAGCAAATTTACACTGTTATACAAGCTGTACACTCACTGCTTTACATTGTAGCAAAGTGTCATTTCTTCAGTGTTGTCACATGAAAAGATATAATAAAATATTTACAAAAATGTGAGGGGTGTACTCACTTCTGTGAGATACTGTATATGTTAAAGGGGTCATATGAAGTTGCTAAAAAGAACATTATTTTGTGTATTTCGTGTAATGCAATGTGTTTATGCGGTTTAAGATTAAAAAAACACATTATTTTCCACATACTGTACATTATTGTTGCTCCTCTATGCCCCGCCTTTCTGAAACGTGTCGATTTTTACAACGCTCATCGTTGTGAAAAGCGAGGTGTGTTCTGATTGGCCAGCTATCCAGTGCGTTGTGATTGGCCGAATACCTCAAGCGTGTGGCGGAAATGTTATGCCCCTTACCATACCGTGATGCTGTGTCCCGGCACGACGAGACAAAACCAATAAAACCCATTACAAATGAGGCATTTGTTGCATCCCGTGGGAACATAATTACTGATTATAATGACTTATACTGTGTTTTTACGCATTGCGTTGCGTATTGTGCTGCGTAAACATAAAACCATGTCTGCATTTGTGATCAGAGAAACAACAAACAACATGCGCTACTCTACACTATTCAAAACTCGCGTTTGAATCATCAGTGACAAATTCTTTAAATGTGAAAATATACTTACAGGCTGTGAGTCAGAAGCGCCAGACTGTCCTTGCAAAGTTGGAATTGCCCCACTTTATCGAAACAGCCTTTGCGCACAGACGGCCTTGTACTCTCCCAGGTTCAGGAAACAGTCCTCCATAAAACGCGATGCACACACTCAAATATTTGGGTTGAACTGTTCTGGAACAGTTTTGTACATACAATTTAACCGCTGATTTCTAGTTGTGTCCTCTTTTGGAAGACCAAACAAAGTAGTTTCGCTTTCACAACGAAACACACAGCGTCTCCACAACATGGCAGCGGCGGAAACAATACTACAGCGAGAATCAAAGTTACACCTTCTTTCTTTGCGTGAACATTTGGGCGGTGTTATGCAAATCTTCCCACACAGTGACGTAGACATGTGAGGGCGTGTTTAAACGAGGTATTTTAGGAGGGCGTGGACGAGTCTTAACTTTTATAAAGAATATCTCTTTGGGTTTGAGACTTTAGTCTTTGCAACTTTAGGGATCTTATCTATGCAGTAACAGCGTGTAACACTCCAAAGAGAAAGGAAAACTTGAAATAGCTTCATATGACCCCTTTAAACACAATTCCATGTAAGATAAAATTTAGCTATTATCTCTTTGAGGCAAAATCAGATTAGTGGTACTTCACTTGGCTCTGTGTGGATGGCATGAGCTTTGGATGCATGTGCCTCAATGTAATGTGCCTCAGTCAGTTGCAATTCTGTGACAGAGTAAGCAGTGATTACATTCATGGCCAAATGACAAATTCAAAAAACACTGCATGATATATACTAAATGGTATTGTTTTTGTCATGAAGTATTTCATGACACTGTTTGATATGCTGAATGAAGGACATCAGTGCAGTTCTACAGATCATTGCTGTTGTAAGGCATTTCCAAACATCACACAAACCAGATGAGAGTCGTAAAAGCATGAACCGTGACCCGCCAGGTGGCAACTTTCTCCAATGAGTTCCTGTCTCGCTCTGCTTATCTTTACAAAGAAAACACGGAGCTAATGATTTGCCGGGCCACCTCCATGTCGACACAATACTAAGACAACAAGAACTGACCCCTCCCATCTGGACCTGTTTAAGCTACAGAAGGTCAGTAGGTTTCGTGACTAAAGTGACATCAATAAAACATCTAATGGAACAAAGAACAAAGAACCTGGTACCTAAACAGAGCCCCGCACAGAATCTCATGCACCTCATGTCCATTGGACGCATAAATTGCTAAAATCCGTTCAACAAAAGAGACAATTTTATAGTTCCCTGTCCAGCCGGAGATTCTCCAGCAGACTCTCAGATCTGACCTGAGAATGACCGCAGGACCCTTCCCTTTTCCCCCTGCATTCCAAAGGAAAGAGACAAGATTTCTTTGACAATCGTTGCTAATCATTGAAAGTATGAAAATATCGGAGCATAGAGTCACAAATAATATGTTGTATGTCTTAGATATATATACTTGATGTGTTCATTTAATCGGTGCAAGGTTAAGCAGTGTTTATTACCCCTTTTTAGAAAATTAGGATATTAAGATGTGTGTAATATGTGAAGTTTAATCTTGAACGAATGGAAACCAGAAATGCAGAAGGTTGAAATGAAGTAAACTTTAATAGTATGTACAATATTTGCATTTAAGAGACTTTATAGACGTATCAACATATTATTATAGGTGTCCTCATATAAATGGACGGTATTGAACCACAGTCCAGTCGCACCCAAGCAATCCAAAACATAAAGACACCCACTAACATTTCTGAGCTACGAAGCTTTCTGGGAGTGTGCAATTACTCACGACAGTTCATTGAAAACTACGCTGACATCGCACGACCACTAACCTCCCTCCTGAGAAAGGACGAACCCTTCATCTGGTCTGAAACCCAGGACATGGCTATGAGCGAGCTCAAGCAACGTCTGTGCTTTGCACAATGCCTGGCCTTTCAACATCTTCCTGAACAAAGCATGCCCTGATGCCAGAACCAGAGGCAACCTCGTTTACGTGGATGATGTGCTGTTGAAAAGCTCAAATGTGACAGACCACCTCAAAGAAATCGATCACGTCCTGAACCAGCTGACAACAGCAGGAGCAAAGATCGCCCTCCACAAAGGACAATGGTGCAAAACCAAAGTAAAATACGTCGGTCTGCTAATTGGACGGGACGGTATTGAACCACAGTCCAGTCGCACCCAAGGACTCCAAAACATAAAGACAGCCACTAACATTTCTGAGCTACGAAGCTTTCTGGGAGTGTGCAATTACTCACGACAGTTCATTGAAAACTACGCTGACATCGCACGACCACTAACCTCCCTCCTGAGGAAGGACGAACCCTTCAACTGGTCTGAAGCCCAAGACAAGGCTATGAGCGAGCTCAAGCAACGTCTGTGCGCTGCACAATGCCTGGCCTACCCAGACCCAGGAAAAGAGTTCTATCTGGACGCTGGATTCTCCAATCAGTGCCTCAGTGCAGGCCTGTACCAGCTCCATGACAAAGACAAGCGAGTGGTCGCTTATGCCAGTAAAACACTGCTTCCCCCAGAATGCAAATACTCAGATTGCGAAAAAGCTTTGCTTTGCACTGTGTGGGCCATCCAGCGTTTCTCCAACTACATTGGAGCTCAGAAGGTTATCATTGAAACCTGTCACCAGCCAGTAACCTTCCTCAACAGCCGACGAATCAGGGATGGCGTGGTAACCAACGCACGCATTGCTACTTGGCTAATGACGCTCCAAGGACGGGACGTCGAAGCAAGATATGCCCAAAACCACAGATCATATCTAGGAAACGGGCTAGCAGCCTGCCAGAACTGTTCAACGGACACGCTGCACCCAGCAGCAGAACCCAAAGAACCGTTACCGCCACAACTGACAAACCACAGGTACATCGAGGAGAATGTGTGTGAAGGAATGCCCACAGCATATGTCGATGGCTGCTCCTACAATCAACAGGGCAACTTGAAAGCTGGAGCGGGAGTGGTCTGGCTCAACAATGACCCGTGCCTGCCTCAACAATTCAAATTAGGCCCTCACACATCGCAATACGCAGAAATTGCGGCCATCCTCATATCCCTAATATGTACTGCATCCCACAACATTAAAGAACTCCTCATCTGTACCGACTCGAACTACGCCCGTACCCAAGTCCTGCACCAGGATTCAGTCAGTGATGGAGATGTTGTTTGTGTCTTGTGTGTGTCTGTTCTCTCTATGCCGTTTGTTCCAGAGCCCGCCGATGTTCGCACCGGGAACATCACCGAGCTAAAGGGGGATATGTAAGGCATTTCCAAACATCACACAAATCAGATGAGAGTCGTACAAGCATGAACCGTGACCCGCCAGGCGGCAACTTTCTCCAATGAGTTCCTGTCTCGCTCTGCTTATCTTTACAAAGAAAACACGGAGCTAATGATTTGCCGGGCCACCTCCATGTCGACACAATACTAAGACAACAAGAACTGACCCCTCCCATCTGGACCTGTTTAACCTACAGAAGGTCAGTAGGTTTCGTGACTGGTTTCAGCATCAATAAAACATCTAATGGAACAAAGAACAAAGAACCTGGTACCTAAACAGAGCCCCGCACAGAATCGTACGCACCTCATGTCCATTGGACGCATAAATTGCTAAAATCCAATCAACAAAAGAGACAGTTTTATAGCTCCCTGTCCAGCCGGAGATTCTCCAGCAGACTCTCAGATCTGACCTCAGAATGACCGCAGGACCCTTCCCTTTTCCCCCTGCATTCCAAAGGAAAGAGACAAGATTTCTTTGACAATCGTTGCTAATCATTGAAAGTATGAAAATATCGGAGCTTGCTTGCTGCTTCTCCTGCTCTCGCCTGTCGCTGTGTTAGAGCACCCCACGTGTGCTCACGCGCTTACCATCAAAAGCGACTACCACATCTCAAACTCAAACACTTCAGTGATACTTCGTTGAAATCTTCAAATAACTGAAAGTCGTGCAAACTAAGACTTTCAGCAGAACTGCTCACACCTCTGCTTCATGACAGACCAACGAGGGGTTTCCCAAAGGACGTCATTCCGATGTCACTGACCAATCAGTAACGGGGTTCCCTCAAAACATCCAGGAAGCCTGCGTCAGCGAAGGAATCACCTCAGCTTTCCAGCTGTCAACCAACATAACGCAAGTACAAACAAGATCTTCGATCTGTTGAACTGGTGAATTTAGATTCTCTGCTTTGGGAATCCTTAAGGTGAATTTACATCACTCGTGAAAACGAGGTAGAACTATGAAACTCAGAACTCCGTTAACAGAATTTCCTTCCTCTGAAACTATGTGTGTGTGGGACGTCATTCCCGATTCACCGACCAATCAGTAACGGGGTTCCCTCAAAGACATCCAGGAAGCCTGCGTCAGCGAAGGAATCACCTCAGCTTTCCAGCTGTCAACCAACATAACGCAAGTACAAACAAGATCTTCGATCTGTTGAACTGGTGAATTTAGATTCTCTGCTTTGGGAATTCTTAAGGTGAATTTACATCACTCGTGAAAACGAGGTAGAACTATGAAACTCAGAACTCCGCTAACAGAATTTCCTTCCTCTGAAACTGTATGTGTGTATGTGTGTTTTAGCTTAAGTTTATGTAATCTAGAATAGCCAATAAATTTCATGTTTCATTTATAAATAATCGATTGTCTGGTGTCATATCATTTCAAGGTTAAATCTATTGCCAAAAAGATCCCTTGCTTGCTGCCTAGCTCGTAGCTTACTCATAATAATTACCTCTCTTAAGAGCTGACAAATTATCATAATTGTATTTCACCCGTGGCCAGGGAGAATACAAAATTTACATATTCAATTGGTAATATACACTGACATCAATTTCTCGCTGGCCGAGTAGCTGATAGAGTGTAAACTATCAAATTTAGAAGCAATTCAAATCAGGTTGAATTAGGCTCTTCAAATCCGAGTCCTATCAAAACCTGAATCAATAATAATAATTAATTCCCTTACAACTGAGTTAAAATTCCTTACACTGTGTTTAATCTAAAAACATATAAACACTGATTATTGTTACAGCAGCAAAGTATAAGTACTGATGGCTTGGACATGCAACACATGTTTAAACACACATAATCCAATGTCGTGTCTTGTAGTCAATTTCAAACTCTTCCGATTAATTTATTGAACATAACGTAAAATACTTATTTACATACTTTTATTGGTAATGATATTAGTGAGGTGGACATCTAATTTGGCTTCGAGATGTGTGTGTGTGTGGTAAAAACACATACGTCCCCTCAACCTTATCGTGGCTAGAAGGGATACAGGTATGGCTGGAAGGGACGTAAAATCTCGCCGGATGGACAGGAAGAAGGTGAAAGAAAAAATATGTGTCTGGCACAAGAACACATCAGTATAGACCTCTGGGACACTCGTTGGATCAGGTTAAGAGCTGTCCTGACATAATGGACTAGGTGTCTTAATATTTTCTTATGTTTATTAACTAAAAATGAAACGACTAAGGATGTTATAAGGTCAACAGTAAGTTCATCATCATCATCATCTCAAAACAACCAAATCTATTCAAATCCATTTCCTGGAGGGCCACAGCCCATAGAGTTCAGCTCCAACCCTAAGCAAATACACCTGCCCATAACAATAACAATTTTGAACACCCTGATTTGCTCGATCTTTGTTTAATCAAGGTTGGAACTAAACACTCTGTGTTATGGCCCTCCAGGAACAGAATCAAATAGCCCTGTTATACATAATTTTAACAAAATAATGTCATTTTATTCATAAAATTCATTACATTTTACATATATTTTGACAAGTCACTAAACACAGTTTATTGCCTGATGAAGCAGTAATCACGGAGCAGGAGATAAAGCACAGGATAGCATCAAATCCAAGGTCTATCATCAAGAGAGTGCTTCTCATATGTTTAATTAATTCTATCCTCATGGGCCTTCATCTGCTTCTACTGAGACTAAATTGTTAGACTCTTTCACTTACGAAGCCTATAGCAACTAACATGCTGCCAACATGGATCTATCTAAAACATGCTAGCAGCATGCTAAAACAGCATATACGTATATATATATATATATTTTTTTTTTGTCCATAGAATGAAAGTTAGTGAAGTCCAATATTGTTTTGGACCTCATTGTGTGGACAAACACATCTGAAATGCTATTGAAGTCATACAGGCACCCTGACAAAAAAAATAAAAATAAAAACATTCCGGTGTGCCAGTCCAGTGTGGCTAACCCAACTGTCTGACATGTTCAATCTCTGTCCACTTTCATTAATACCATGGGTGTGACACACTATTTAAGCTGTCTGACACACAGGATTTCACTCTCTTGGGATTTCTCTTCAGCAAAAACCACAAATACTTTGTCTGACTAAAACCTAAATTATACAATGTATAAGAAAAAATCATCCAAAAAGAATGGCATTATCTATTGTTAGAAAAACCTTTTTGTTTTTCCAGCAATGTCTGGTGCAATGCATGTTTTGTTTATTATCCTCTTCTCTTTCAGGTAGAAGCAGCAGTTCTCAACATATCAATAAGTTAAATATAGTATATAATAGTTATAATAGCAATTAGTAAATTAAGCTGAATTTCGATGCTTGTGATAATTTGTCTTTTTTGATTTATGTATTTCTCTTAAAATATCATCCTGAAGCAATTCAAAGATGTATGCTATAAATGTTTATATATATATATATATATATATATATATGTGTGTGTGTGTGTGTGATGAGTGGGACTCCTCCGTGGGACTCAAGACCAGTGAGTGGCACAGGTGTCGTGCATTATCACTTACGCCACCGGCCTCACTCCGTTCCCACGGCTCTCGTCCCCGCCCAACTCATCACAATATTGCTGGATTTCATTACATCTTAAAAATAATCCTTTTAAAAGGGCTATTAACCTTGATAGTAAAGTAATCTATATTTAATTCAGAACACGACTGTTTATTTTTTCGATAATGCTCACTTAATTATTGGTTTCGAAGATTTGTCACGAGGCGTGTGGAGAGATGAGGCGAAAACTCAAGGCACAGGAAGAATGGGTCTTTTTAATAATAAAATACAACAAAACAACAACAAAAACTGCCCGAAGGGGGAAAACAGGCAGGCAGGCCATGGCAGAGCACAGCACAGTAGGGAGCAACACATGTACATCCACTTCCAACACGACAAAAACACTACTGACATATAACAACGGATCAGCACAGGACTGCAGACACCTGGAGAATAAATAGGGAGATAAACGAGGAGGGTAACGAGGGAGACACAGGTGGAGCAACTGAAACAATAATGAGGTGACAAGAGGGGAGGGGACAGACAATAAGACAGGAGAGAGCACATGGCACTAAACAAACACAACACAACACAAGACACCAGAAAAATCACAGGAGTGCCCTCTGGTGACCGTCTTGAGCACTCCAGTTGCAGACTGTGACACTTTGAAGCTGAGTAGATTATTTTTGTGGCTAAATAGTGCAGAGATGTGACCCGGACCGCGACTGGACAGTGCTGAAGAACCCGACTGAACTGTGATTAACCAACTTACACTAATATTATTGCAACTCCAATACAATCATTAACATTTTGTAGGCTAGATACAGATACATATCATATCCAAAAATTCTGAAATCAAACAATCAAACAATAAAAAGGTTTAAAACTCTAGTGGGACAGGCAGAAGAATAGTGCAGTGCAGATCAACCTCCCTGACTTGTTCAATCTGTGTCTACTGGCATTTGCATTCTTATGTTTACTGCCACTTGCATAATGGGTGTGACACTATAAAATCAGTCTGACATACTTTATTTTTTTATTTCTTTTCAGCATCACCACAAACACTCTATTTGGGTGAAACCTAAATAACACAGTTTATAAGAGGCATCCAAAAGCAAGGACATTATCAAGGACATATTCTTAGAACTTTTTAATCTTTTCTTTCTCTTTTCATTTTCCAGAAAATGTCCAGTTCAGGCAAATTCGGCAAAATGTCGGCAAAGAAGTGATGAAGATAGTGATAGTTCTCAAAATACTATCACTATTTAAGTACTGATGGCTTGGAAATGCAACACATGCTTTACACACACATAATCCAATGTCATGTCTTGTAGTAAATTTAAACTCTTCCGATTAATTTATTGAATATAACGAAAAAATACTTATTTACAGTACATACTTTTAGTGGTAATGATAATAGTGATGGTGGACATCTAATTTGGTTTCGAAATAGTGTGTGTGTGTGTGTGTGTGTGTGGTAAGAACACATACGTCCCCTCAACCTTATCGTGGCTAGAAGGGATACAGGTATGGCTGGAAGTGACGCAAAATCTCACTGGATGGACAGGAAGAAAATGATAGAAAAATAGGCATCTGGCACAAGAACACATCAGTATAGACCTCTGGGACACTCGTTGGATCAGGTTAAGTGCTGTGCTGACATAATGGAATAGCTGTCTTATTATTTATTTATTAACTAAAAATGAAAGACTAAGGACGTTATAAGGTCAACAGTAAGTTCATCATCATCATCTCAAAACAAACAAATCTATTCAAATCCATTTCCTGGAGGGCCACAGCCCATAGAGTTCAGCTCCAACCCTAAGCAAATACACCTGCATAATAATAACAATTTTGAACACCCTGATTTGCTCGTTCTTTGTTTAATCAAGGTTGGAACTAAACACTGTGCGTTATGGCCCTCCATGGAACAGAATCAAATAGACCTGTTATACATCATTTTAACAAAATAATGTAATTATTCAATACATTTTACATATATTTTGACAAGTCATTGACGGGGAGGGGGTTGTGTCACAGATACACCAGCCTCGTCAGATCCAATCACTCATCACGCATGATCACAATCACCAGAGTTCTAATTCGCTGCACCTGTCACCGCCCAATCAAGACCTGCTCTTGTACGCTGTCTGGTCTTGAGTTCACTTCATGACTCCTTACCTGGACTCTCTTACCTGTGGACTTACCTGAACTCACCCGTCTTCATCCTCTGTCTCCTTTGAGCTCCTCCGCCGAACCTGCAAGAGAGACACAATACAGTTACCTGCTTGAGGTAAGTTGGCTCAACCTGTTGTTGAAAGTATTGTTTACCAGTTGCTTTGAATCTTCCACTCTCAGATTTAAGCTATCAAATAAAGATTACGAACTTACCTGTCTGTCTCCTCGAGGTCTTCTTCTGACAGGGGGTGGACAGTTAGAAATGTACATTATAGCATGCTTTACATATAGTGATAATTTAATGTGCTTTAATGAGCATAATAAAGAGAGAGAGAGAGAAAAATGCATGAAAAAAATAAAGCTAAATTTTTATCTTTACAGTGAAAAAATTAGGGGAGAGTTTACTAAGAGGGATACGTTGATAAAAAAAGTGAGTGACGTGACATGTGGCCAAGTATGGTGACCCATACTCAGAATTAGTGCTCTGCATTTACCCATCCAAAGTGCACACACACAGCAGTGAACACACACACACCGTGAACACAGTGGAGCAGTGGGCAGCCATTTATGCTGCGGCGCCCGGGGAGCAGTTGGGGGTTCGGTGCCTTGCTCAAGGGCACCTCAGTCATGGTATTGAAGGTGGGAGAGAGCGCTGTACATTCACTCCCCCCACCTACAATCCCTGCCGGTATGAGACTCCAACCCACAACCTTTGGGTTATGAGTCCGACTCTCTAACCATTAGGCCACGACTTCCCCATACTATAAGTTGATAGTCCATTAGAGTTGAGGCTGAAGAAGGTAACAAGTGGAGTCAACTGGAAGGCTTTTCTTACCGTACGAAAATAACTGAATTTGTGGATTCATCATTAATTGAAGGTGTTGTGTTTTTTAATCGATAAAGAAATCAATAAATCCTCTAATTCACTTATTTGCTTCCCACAAGCAGTTGCAATAAATTAATACCACCCTTACCTCTTGTATTGGGAGATGTGGCTAGAAACCTTTAGAATTCTTCACCGATGTCCATGTCTGCTCAGCCAGAGTCCGTGTCTCTATGGGGCTTCTTTGGAAGTTTTATATTCAAGTTCTGACAATAGGTTATTCTTAATAAAATACTCAAGAGACTTGTTTAAAAAGAAGTTTAACGCATCACCATTGTAAATGGTTTTATTAAAAACAATAACTCATAAGCATTAAAATAAAAAATAAATGGCGAGAAGTCTTCACCTCAAATTGCAACAGGAATGTGTTCCAAACATCAAATTTTATAGTCATACATACAATACGTCTCCTTTCTGTATCTCCATATTCAGATAATGCACAAACACATACACCCATTACTCTTTGTGTGAGCGGGGCATAAATTGCGTATGCCAGGAAATGTGACCTTTGATATAGTTAGCAACCTCACAGAAGCATAAATTCAAATGGAGTAATTACAGCATCTTTTTAGATAAGCAAGCTAATCTATATCTACTTTAATCTAAACAATTACAACATCTTAAAGGCGTAGGCTAGGCAAGTTTCTAAACTATATCCCAACATTTCTTTTAAAAAAAGATAAAACATATCACAATACAACACTTAAGAAAGAGGGTCCATTCTGCAACATTATTGCAAAATGCACCTCCTTGCACAATCATTGTACAGTGAGCACAAAGTATACATACATGGCAGTTTTTAACTGTTGAGCAAAAAACTCTTAAGAAAAAAAGAATGTACATACTATTACTGCCTTTTTAAGACTTTTCAGATTTTATAGCAGACACCTGCAATCTCAAAGCTTTAATATCATTTGCTAGAGATTGCAACTCCAAATTAAAATTTGGAAATCAATAATTTCCTTCAGCATTCTCATAATTTTCTTATTCAAGTCCTCCTGTTTCTGCAGATATTGAATTATTTTCCTTATTCTAAAAATGATTTCCTGCTGCTCCATCAGTTGATGTCCCGTCCTGTTTTCTAATACGTTCCTCCTTTTGCTTTTTGACCTTTCGGCTCCAGTCCTTTTGGATGCCTTCGAGAAGATCATCAAAGTGAATTTCTATTTTACATGGGTCATTGTTACAGTTTCCAATTGAGAATTGATCTAGGGAGGGAAATTTCATATTTATTGGATCATCTGATTCTACAAAGGGCATGTTGAAAAAGGTTAGTAAAACTGCAAACTGTTGTCTTTTTTTTTTTTTTAAAGTGTAATAAAGTAGGTAGGCCTAAATATAATTTTTTTTATGTATCTATGTTTGTGATAACTAATATATACATACATGTGTATGTATATGTGTGTATATACAGGTGCATCTCAATAAATTAGAATGTCATGGAAAAGTTCATTTATTTCAGTAATTCAACTCAAATTGTGAAACTCGTGTATTAAATAAATTCAATGCACACAGACTGAAGTAGTTTAAGTCTTTGGTTATTTTAATTGTGATGATTTTGGCTCACATTTAACACAAACCCACCAATTCACTATCTCAACAAATTAGAATACATGGTGTTGGTGTGCTTGACTGGCCAGCAAACTCACCAGACCTGAATCCCATAGAGAATCTATGGGGTATTGTCAAGAGGAAAATGAGAAACAAGAGACCAAAAAATGCAGATGAGCTGAAGGGCACTGTCAAAGAAACCTGGGTTTCAGCAGTGCCACAAACAGATCACCTCCATGCCACGCCACTTTGAGGCAGTAATTAAAGCAAAAGGAGCCCCTACCAAGTATTGAGTACATGTCCTTCCACTCAACTTTCTGTTAACATGCTTGGATACAGCACTCTGTGAACAGCCAGTTTCTTTGGCAATGAATGTTTGTGGCTCCTTGTGAAGGGTGTCAATGATTGTCTTCTGGACAACTGTCTGATCAGCAGTCTTCCCCATGATTGTGTAGCCTAGTGAACCAAACTGAGAGGCCATTTTGAAGGCTCAGGAAACCTTTGCAGGTGTTTTGAGTTGATTAGCTGATTGGCATGTCACCATATTCTAATTTGTTGAGATAGTGAATTGGTGGGTTTTTGTTAAATGTGAGCCAAAATCATCACAATTAAAAGAACCAAAGACTTAAACTACTTCAGTCTGTGTGCATTGAATTTATTTAATACACGAGTTTCACAATTTGAGTTGAATTACTGAAATAAATGAACTTTTCCATGACATTCTAATTTATTGAGATGCACCTGTATGTATATGTATGTATGTGTGTGTGTATGTATATTTTTAGCTTATTTCAGCACGGGTACTTTTGTAAGTCAGTTTAAACCATATTTTAAATGTCATTATGTCAACTCAACCAGGACCCCAGATAAAACTTTTGATTTTCATCTTTTTGATCTGATTTATTTATTTATTTATTTTTTTTAAATAAATATATAAATAAATAAGAAATACATTATTAAATGTCATGGATAAATATATACTGAGTAATCCACTATTTTGTAGAGGGGGTTCAAAATGATAAATTTCACCTGCGATCTGGGGCCAAATTATTTGGGGTAAAAATGACTTTAGAAAAACAGCAGCATCATTTTTATTTTAACACATGAGTAGGCCTATTAATAAAATCTGCAGACTTCACCAGTCTTTGTTGCATTATGCTAATGGTGACAGTTTAAAATAGGAAAAAGCCATTTTTCTTTATTTATTTGCCTGTAACTTAGAAAGTAGTAAATATATCTTTACTTTTAGATTTTGGTTAATAAAATTAACACTGCAGTCATAAAATAAAGAAAGAAGAGCAGCTTTATTTAAAAAAACAACCTTTTTAACGCAAAATACGTTTATATTCTCTTTTTTTCAATATTTTCGGGCCACAAGAGAAATATTAAGGGAGTAAATTAAAACAATTATATTCCATTATCAGCATATGATTCGTCTCTCGTCGTCTCTGAGAGAATATTTGCCATCAATGCAACGTCTGATGCCGAAAGCACCGTCCGTTTTTACTTTCAGTTTCTGGTGAATTGACTGCAGTGGAGTGCACAGATGTGGCCCGGACCACGATTGGACAGTGCTGAAGAACCCGACTGAACTGTGATTAACCAACTTACACTAACATTATTGCAATTCCAATACAATCGTTAACATTTTGTAGGATAGATACAGATACATAGCTATATGGTATTCTCATCAACACAAAATTCAAAAAGTTAGGATTCCATCAAATCCAAAAATTCTGAAATCAAACAAAGAAAAGGTTTAAAACTTTAGTGGGGCAAGCAGAAGAACCTTTAATTTTTAATAGTGCAGTGCAGATCCACCTCCCTGACTTGTTCAATCTGTGTCTACTGCCATTTGCATAATGGGTGTGACACTATAAATTCAGTCTGACATACTTTCTTTTTTCTTTTTTCTTTTCAGCATCACCACAAACATTCTGTTTGGGTGAAACCTAAATAACACCGTTTATAAGAGGCATCCAAAAGCAAGGACATTATCAAGGACATATTCTTAGAACCTTTTAATCTTTTCTTTCTCTTTTCATTTTCCAGAAAATGTCCAGTTCAGGCAAATTCGGCAAAATGTCCAGTTCAGGTTTTTTCTCATCTCCAGATCAAAGAAGTGATGAAGATAGTGATAATTCTCAAAATGAAAGGTTAGTATATATATTTTTTTTATTTAGCTTAAGTTAAAATTGAATTAGGAAGTTGGTCATTTATTTTGAAGTAAATAATTTGCTCTGCTTTTAGAAGCTTGGCTTATTTCTTGCTATAAGAAATGTACATTTATTTATATATATATATAAGCATATAATAGTATAATGGTAATAAATAAAATGGGAGTGAATTTGAGTGAATTCAGTGGCGGTTGGTGGAAAATTTCTAGGTACTTAAAAATTTAAAAATTTAAAAATTTCTAGATTTCTTAAAAATAAAGGTGCTTCAAAAGGTTCTTCAAGCGATGCCATAATTTTTGCATAAATTTAAAAATTTCTAGATTTCTTAAAAATAAAGGTGCTTCAAAAGGTTCTTCAAGCGATGCCATAGAAGAACCATTTTTGGTTCCACATAGAACCATTCAGTCAAAGGTTCTTTAAAGAACCATCTCTTTCTTACCTTTCTGTAATCTGAAGAACCTTTTTTCACCACAAAGAACCTTTTGTGAAACAGAAAGGTTCTTCAGATGTTAAAGGTTCTTTATGGAACCATTTAGACAAAAAGGTTCTTCTATGGCATCGTGAAGCACCTTTATTTTTAAGAGTGTAGGGATGTGCCAAAATGGCAATTATCACGAACAACAATTGACAAAGCACACGAGAAACACAATGGCTATAAATACAAAGGCTAACAAGTTTTACAGTGCCACCCCAGCCCCGTGACTTCAGGAAAACATATACAAATATATTTATTTAATTATGTCTGGAAACTTGACAAATAAGTTTAAAATGTTAATAGGATATATAAAACTTAAATATTTAAAGGGATATTTCACCCAAAAAATTTTATTTTATGTTTATCTGCTTCCAAGATGTAGGTGACTTTGTTTCTTCATTAGAACACAAACGAAGATTTTTAACTCAAACCGTTGCAGTCTGTCAGTCATGTAATGGAAGTGAATGGGGAATCACGGCTTTGAGAGTTAAAAAAACATCCACATACAAAACCAAATTAAACCCTGCGGCTCGTGACGATACATTGATGTGTAAAGACACGAAACGATCGGTCTGTGCAAGAAACTGAATGTCTCGGTTACGTATGGTAACCCTCGTTCCCTGAAGGAGGGAACGGAGACGTCACGTCGGTGACCGACGAATTGGCATGTCGCTTCGATAGACCAATCTACTTCGAGTGTAAACTAAACGAGCCAATGCACATTGGCATGCAATTATTGTATCCAGCTGCCGCTGATCACAGCGTGAGTATAATAAGGCAGCAGGTGCAATGCATACCAGGTTTTCGCTGAGGAGCCAAGCCGGTGACCCGGCCGCTCAGTGGTGGTACAGCAACCATGGTGACAGGACGTGACGTCTCCGTTCCCTCCTTCAGGGAACGAGGGTTTCCATACGTAACCGAGACATTCCCTTTCAGTCGGGCACCCTGAGTCACGTCGGTGACCGACGAATTGGGATTCCTACCAAAGCGCCATGGTGCTGCCCCTTCCAGTGCCCGCTCACCATTTTTCAAAGCACTACCTTACTGAGTGAGACTGGATAACACTGGAAAGACGTACCCGCTCCACTTGGAACAGGGACGCTGCGGAATCCCCATCCTTCCCGAAGATATTTTCGGAAGCAAATACACATACAGTGGGGAAAAAAAGTATTTAGTCAGCCACCAATTGTGCAAGTTCTCCCACTTAAAAAGATGAGAGAGGCCTGTAATTTTCATCATAGGTATACCTCAACTTTGAGAGACAAAATGAGAAAAAAAATCCAGAAAATCACATTGTAGGATTTTTAAAGAATTTATTTGCAAATTATGGTGGAAAATAAGTATTTGGTCAATAACAATATGGAGAACTGGAGGTGATTGTAACCCTCTTGGAAAGGCAGAAGTCTGCCGGGGAAACACGGGCTCTATGGCTATACCGTGGACTATACACATACGAGAACTGCTTAGGTCTCCATATGGAACCCAGCCTTCCACGGTTCCCGCGGATTCATCGTGAAGGCCTGGCGCCAGACGTTCCGCCGCGTCCGCTGCCGAGGGTGACGGATGATCTCAACAGGGTATACTATAGGACACTCTGGAGCAGTTTTAGCAAGCCGACACTAACCTGGGCCTCTCTGCGCCACTACCTGTTTGAGGTGAGAACACCGGAGGATACCGGCTCCACACGGAGGCTATAGAATCTAGCGAACGTGTTGGGTGTCGCCCAGCGCGCAGCCCTACAAATATCTGTCAGCGAGGCGCCATGAGCCAGCGCCCAGGAGGATGCAACACTTCTAGTTGAGTGAGCTCGCAGCCTGAATGGGCAGGGCACACCCTGTGCCTGATAAGCCAGGGTGATGGCATCCACAATCCAGTGGGCCATCCTCTGCTGAGAGACGGCCTTCCCCTTCTGCCGGCCTCCGTAACAGACAAAGAGCTGGTCTGAGGTCCTGAAGTTTTGTGTCCGGTCTACGTAGCACCTTAATGCTCGGACGGGACAGAGCAAAGCCAGGGCTGGGTCTGCCTCCTCCGGGGGCAGCGCTTGCAGGTTCACCACTTGATCTTTGAAGGGTGTAGTGGGAACCTTGGGCACGTAGCCGGGCCGGGGCCTCAGGATTACCTTGGAGTCAGCCGGCCCAAACTCTAGGCACGAATCACCGACCGAAAATGCATGCAGGTCCCCTACCATCTTGATGGAAGCCAGGGCAAGCAGGAGCAGAGTTTTCAATGAAAGAAACTTTAGCTCAACTAAATGCAAAGGCTCGAATGGGCCCTGCTGTAGTGATTTCAGCACTAGAGACAGGTCCTAAGAGGGTATAGAGGGGGGCCGGGAAGGATTCAACCTCCTGGCCCCTCTAAGGAACCTGATGATGAGGTCATGCTTACCTATGGACTTCCCATTCACCGGGTCATGGTACGCCACAATGGCAGCAACCTGGACTTTGATGGTGGAGGGAGACAGCCTTCGCTCCAGCCCTTGCTGCCGAAAGGAAAGCACGACCGCAATCGGGCATCTCCGGGGGTCCAGGGAACCAAACATAAAGTTTCCAAAAGTCTGAACGCGGGTGCCAAACGGTGCCCCGTCTCTGAGTCAGTAGATCCTTCCACAGAGGAATCGGCCAAGGAGGGGCTGTCGCGAGGAGCACTAGCTCGGGGAAACAGGTCCGAGTGGGCCATTACGGCACCACTAGCAAGACTTGCTCGTCGTCCTCCCGGATTTTGCACAGTGTCTGTGCGAGAAGGCTCACTGGGGGAAATGCATACTTGCATAGGCCCCGCGGCCAGCTGTGTGCTAGTGCGTCTGTGCCAAGTGTTCCTTCGGTCAGGGAGTAAAACAACTGGCAGTGAGAGGTTTCTGGAGAAGCAAACAGGTCTACCTGAGCGGCTCCGAAACGTCTCCAAATCAGCTGGACCGTCTGGGGATGGAGTCGCCATTCTCCCGGGAGCATTGCTCGAGACAGCTCGTCGGCTGTATGGTTGGAGCAGGCCCGGAATGTGAACAGCACAAAGTGACCTCAGAACCTTCCGACTACAAAGGAGGAGGTGGCGGGCGAGTTGCGACATGCGACGGGAGCGCAGACCACCTTGTCGGCAATGGTCGCTGTGTTGTCCGTTCGGACCAGTACGTGCTTGCCTTGTAAGCGCCCTTTGAGACGGTGGTGGAGGCATCCGTGTAGACAACAGCATGCCTGGAGATCTGCTCTAGGGGCACCCCTGCCTGGAGGAACGCAAGATCTGACCACGGGGTGAAGGTTTGGTGACAGGCTGGTGTAACCTGGACCTGGTGAGTGCCGTGCTTCCACGCCCACCTCGGGACTCGGCCATAAAGCCAGTGCTGGAGCGGTCTCATATGTAACAGGCCGAGCGGTGTGATATGTCCCAGGAGCCTCTGAAAAAGTATCAGTGGGACCGCTGTCCTGTCCTTGAACGTATTCAAGCAGGCTAGCACCGACCGCGCACGTTCCTCTGTGAGGCATGCGGTCTGTTTGACCGAATCCAACTCCATACCGAGAAAAGAGATCCTCTG
>NW_015505312.1:1081258-1087948 GCF_001515645.1 Sinocyclocheilus grahami | reverse complement strand
CCTTTCTTGGGTACAATGAAGTAAGGGCTGTAAAACCCCGACCTCATATCGGCTCTATCGCATCCTTCGCCAGTAGGACTGCGATCTCTGCCCGCAGAACAGGGGCGCCGGGCCAACAGAATCGCATAGCCGAGGCTGATGGTCCGCAGAAGCCAGCGAGACGGGGTGGGTAGCGCTGACCAAGTGCCCAGAAACCATACAAGCGGGACCAGCGGGACCACAGCCGTACCCGCAGAGGGGCAGCGAGGTGGAACACAGGGACCCAACTCGGGCGGCTTGTGAGCGGGCCGGAGAGGGGTGTGAGTGTGGGGTGCAAGGCTCACCTGGTTCCACGGGTTGGCAGAGAGAGCGTGAGTAGGGCCTTTGTTGACGCTCTCGAACCACCCGCTGCTGCTGGCTCGTGAAGGAGGAGGATGAGTGAGGTCCGGCGTTAGTCTGTCCACAACTCTCCGTGCCCTCCTGGGACCCAGAGATAAAGGATACTGCTCTTTTGTCAAGAATTTGGGTACCGTCGGCCGTGAGGCCAACGGCGGGAAAAAATGAAACAAAAGATTCTCCGCCCGGCCCTCCTCCGGGGGAGGGAGTGGTGCATTCACAATCTCCCGAAGAGCAGATCCTTCCATCTCTGGGTCGCCTGCCTCAGGGCTGCTTGCTTCTCTGCTTGCCGCCAGGTTTGACGGGGGCCTGGACAGGCGGGGCGGCCCGTCCATTCCCGGCTCCACGACGCCGCTTTGCTGAAGGCTGCTGCGGATGAGGTCGCGGGAGCGGGGGTGGACGCGGGGGCCCGCCCTCGGCATGTGGTGCTGCAGCAGGCGGACGAGTGGAGGCAGCAGCTGCCCACCGGGGCAAGATGTGTCGGATCGCCTCAGTCTGCTTCTGGGCAGCCGAGAACTGCTGGGCAAAACTCTCGACTGTGTCACCGAAGAGGACGGTCTGGGACACAGGGGAATTGAGGAACTGAACCTTGTTGGTGTCCCTCATGTCTGCTAGACACAGCCAGAGGTGGTGCTCCTGGACCACAAGCGTGGACATCGCACGACCCAGAGAACTCGTGGGGACCATCGTCGCTTGGAGCGCGGGGTCAGTGGCGGTTCGGAGCTCTTTCAGAACTTCCGGATCGTGACCACCCTCGTGCAGGTCCTTCAGTGCTTCAGCCTGGTACACCTGCAGTAACGCCATAGCGTGTAAGGCGGAAGCAGCTTCCCCGCAAGCCGTATAGGCACTGCCGGTTAGACCAGACGAATGCCTACAGGCCCGGGAAGGAAGTACCGGGTCTCCCCGCCAGGAGGAGGCGGACTTAAGACACAATTGCATTGCTACCACCCGCTCCACTGGGGGGATCGCCGAAAACCCCTTCGCTGCACCGACGTCGAGGGTGGTGAGGGAGGAGGAGCCCGCCGGCTGGTTTCTGGCAGTAAAAGGTGCCGTCCATGACCTGGTGAGCTCGTCATGCACTTCCGGGAACAAAGGCACCGGGGCGGGGCACTGAGAACCAGCATGAGTCACCTCGAGAAACCAATCATCCAACCTTGAGGGCTCGGGACACGGTGGAGGTTTCCACTCGAGCCCGACCCTTTCGGCGGCCCGGGAAAGCATAGCTATCATCTCCGGATCCGATTCAGGCTTTGCCACCGTCCCGGGAGGGTGGCAGCGCAGCCGAATCTTCATCGGACAGCTCTCCCTCCGATGCTGAGATCGACATCTGATCGGGGGGAGGTCCACTGGATACCGCTGGTACGCTCTTTAAAGAGGGCCCAGCGTGTTCCGTGGGTCACTCCACTGGATCGGAGGAGCAAGAGAAGTGATTGGTTCCCTGCGGGGTTTGCCATCACTGTAACCCTCAAACCGCCCGTGCTACTGCTGGAAGTGGTTCTTGCCTGTCCGCCAGAACGAGCCCCAGATCACGGCAGCGGCAATGGGACTTCCCCCCCCTCACAGGTAGCGGAGCCTGGTTCGCAGCTCCGAGATGGTCATCTTCCCACAATGAGAACATGACTCATCCACGCAGGCCACCTCAGCGTGCTTGATGCCCAGACACGTGAGGCAGCGATCGTGACCATCACCCGGTGCCAGGTAACCCAGAAAAGCATTGGGTGAAACGGCATCCTTATAAGGACGATCCGTCATCTTTATAAAGACGCACCCGTGAAGCTCTTTAAGAGAAATTTGCTCTTTAGGAAATGCTCTTTTAGTGCTGAGGCGCACATGGCCGCTTGCAACACGACTGGGGTAGGGCAGCCTGAAGTGCGCAACCCACTCGACACTGGAACAACCACCGCTGATGCGCCGTCTCGCCAACACAGAAAGCTTCCGAGTAGTTCTCGAAATTAATATAGAGTAGAACGATGTTGTCGCTCGGCTCTGAAGGAAAAGCTGGTATGCATTGCACCTGCTGCCTTATTATACTCACGCTGTGATCAGCGGCAGCTGGATGCAATAATTGCATGCCAATGTGCGTTGGATTGTTTAGTTTACACTCGAAGTAGATTGGTTTATCGAAGCGATAGGACAGTTTGGACATTGCGGTGAATCAGAGGTAAAAAAACGATATAAATACTGCTCAGTTTCTTGCACAGACCGATCGTTTCGTGTCTTTACACATCAATGTATCGTCATGAGCCGCAGGGTTTAATTTGGTTTTGTTTGTGTATGTTTTTTTTTACTCTCAAAGCCGTGATAACCATTCACTTCCATTATATGTTTGACAGACTGCAACGGTTTTAGTTAAACATCTTCGTTTGTGTTCTAGTGAAGAAACAAAGTCACCTACATCTTGTGTGCCCTGGGGGTAAGCAGATAAAAATCTAATTTTCATTTTTGGGTGAACTCTCCCTTTAATGATCTAATGATGAAATAATTTTATACTATATTGCCAGTACAGTTGGTGGCACTATAACACATAACCCTTAATGGCCTCATTTTTGTGATTGACCTTCAATGAACAAACTACTAAAGTTTGATCAAAATCAGCCAATGTAAGCTAAAGTTATAACACACTTCCCGTTTCTCCGTTTTCACCATAAGTTTGTTGCCTCGCCACAGCCAAATCATTCAAGATATCAAAAATCCCTTAGCAATTGTGCATCCTACAATGTCTTGAGATCATGTTGACCAAGTTTGGTGGCGAATGGAAGAAAAACCTAGGATGAGTATGTAAAATTTCAGAGTATATACACTTTGTTTTTCAAACAATCCACAATAGCTGACTTCCTGTTGGGTGGAGAATGTTGTGTTTTCACACAAGTGTTGTTTGATAATGCATTGAGTTCGTGTTCAGTGATGCACTGATTCAGTTTGATTGTGCTGAAAGCATTCTGTCATGCCTGACCAATGTATGTGCTCGTTTACTGGGGTCTGAAACAGAGAGGTTAAGTAAAAAGATACGATTAGTTGATGTTACTCGTTGTGTCGGTGTGATCCTTATCAAATGCAACAGAGAACTGACTGTCACCATGAAAGTTGTTCAGTTCGATGAGTAGGTAAAATGGTGTGCTAAAAAAAAAAATCCTTGAAAATGGGAAATAAAACCTTCTACGGATTTACCGTACTGGCGACCAGAGATGCATTTTTTTTTACTGCAAATTTCACATTTTTTTACAGTGTAGTTTTAATATCAATCTAATGCAGTGTTACTCATTGCGCGGCTCGCCAAGCTTTAATGTGTGGCTCGCATGGCAGATGGCAGTAAATAATCATGATATGATCAATACAGATATTTAATAAAAACATTAAAAACAAGCAGGGCTAAAACTAAGCCATTAAAAAAACTCACACCGTGTCTACACTGGACGCGAGCGTTGTGGTGCGACGCGACAAAAGACAATAGAACCCATTTTAATTATGGCCCTATGATTTCTGTGATGCGGGAAATGCGGACGGAATTGTGGAATCCAGTAATAAAAACACAATTTACTGTATAACGCAGAATGTCACGGAATTTGTCAAAGTTTGGGTGAATAAATCAAAAGTAGGTCATTACACTTAAATCAAATCGCAATATTGACCGGTATCTGTAAATATTAAGCTGCAAAAATACCATTTAAATATGAATCCTGCATGTCTCTTTATGAATGAATGGCACAGATGCGCGGTTTCGTTTACTATACACATACTGAAGTGCGCAGTGTTTTCAGCGTCTGCTGTCTTGCTAAATGAGAACATAAATACATGAACAACAAGTCAGTGTCTGCTCTATTAAAAACTATTTATATTTAAAAAATACCCAAAACAGCGGAATTACAAGATGGAAATATAGACTAGAAAGATATTTAAACTTGCTCTGCCCTTACGTCCATGACATTGACTCACTGCCGAGTTGTTTTGGCAATCTTTCCAGCTCTTAACGCCGAATGTGCTCTTATGGTTTGATACATGATGGGCTAACGAAGAAGCAAATAACTTTAAATAAATAACTTTAAAAAATAACTTTAAATAACTTTTAAAAATAAACCCCTTTGTATTGCATTGCATATTGTATGTTCAGGGATGACAGATTGAGAAATCAGACATGCTATTTATGACTGGATGTAACTTTTCATACTTTGCAGTAAAAGTGTCTCTCCTATTAACTTTGTCCTATAAGTGCGGCTCTCGCGAAAAAAAAAATAGTGAAGATCACTGATCTAATGTAATGAGTAATGAAAAAGGCTATCTTTCATTGCTCAGTGAATGAACCACATGACACAAGTTACTGTTTAAGAGTTTTATGCTGCTTTCATTGCTGAGCATTACAACTCTTCTCACACAGGCAGGAAGAGCATGATGCAGCACAAGCAAGACATCGCATCAGTCAAATATGAAATATAAAATACATTAAACAAATAAAAGTGAAACTATGTATGAAAGGCCAAACACTGAAAGAATTACAGTACAATCTGTGATTTATTAATTTTTTCTTTACATGTGTACATCTATCTTTACAGTCAGAAAATGAGGGGAGAGGTTCACAGTCATTTAGAAGAGAGCATTCGTCCATACATTGATCTGATTGACACTCTACGGTCAGTTGGCATCCATAAAGACTTGGCATTACCGACTATTGTAGTGATTGGAGACCAGAGTTCTGGAAAAAGCTCTGTGTTGGAAGCGCTGTCAGGAGTTGCGTTACCAAGAGGAAACGGTGAGGACTAATTTAATCTTTGCTATTGGATATTCATACACACTCCGTGACCACTTTAAGCACATCTCTCCAATATTGCTCTATTAGTTTGTCTGAGATCTGGTGACAAGGCCCCGATTGAAAACACCTAGGGCCATGGGACTATGTTTTCTACAACAGGAATTAGTTTTTTTGTTGTTTTTTTAAAACTCCAATACACAAAAATACATTGGGAATGCATACACTAAATATTATAGACTACAACAGATTTAAAGCATAAATGCATTAATGCCAGATATGAGGCCAAAGCAAACAGGTTTCCAGAAACGGCAACAACTTTTCCTGGGGTTAGGGCATTTGAATAAAGGACAGAAACAAATAATAACAGATAATTGTGAATTATACTGCAAATACATTTAGCAATTCTTGAATCCAGAGTTAACTGTAATTTTGTTAAGATTATGATTCAGGCAAAAGCCATGCTCCTTATTACCATGGTTTTATGGTTTCTATACAAACAACAAAACTAATAATAATAACAAAAACAACACTCTAACATAATATTTTGCAGGTCAAGGGGTGTTGTGACTCTCTCTGTCTCTCTAGATGGATGGATGGATGGATAGATAAAGCACTTGTCACATAATTTTCCACTTTAATTTTCTGTTGATTGTCGACTGTTTGCTGTAGGAATTGTGACCAGATGTCCATTAGAGTTGAGGCTGAAGAAGGTACCAGGAGTCAACTGGAAGGCTGTTTTAACTTACGATAAGAAAGCAGATGAATCTGTGAATTTCTCAAATTTTGCAGGTTAATAGTACTGCTTGCAGTGTTTTGTTTTCTTAATTGGAAGGGTTTCTTTCAGGTGCATTGAAATGATCGCTTTTACAACTGGATTTAAACCATGTTTTGTTGCAGGTCCTATTAAAGCCAGCAAACTGGTAGCACAGTCAACTCAAAATCAGGAGAAAATTGAATTTTCAGATCCTTCATTAGTTGAAGAACATGTTGCAGCAGGTTAGTAAAACTGCTGGAAATCTCTTTTCTTTTCAGAGTTACAGGTATATAATAACAAAAAAATCAAAATCTCAAACTGAAGTCACCATCAGTAACTGCGTACATATTTATTTTGTCCTATAAAATGGATTTGTCTTATAGTCTTGGATGCTGATTTGTCAATTCAGCATTCCAATTCACCTTATCACTGTGCAGAACCCATAGCACATCAGTTTTGTTGTATAAACACATTCTGGTATATGAGGTACTGTTTCACTTCTGTATTAATTTTGCCCTCTCGAGCCTGTTGTTAGCATGCTGCTAAGCTAACAATGAATAAGCAGTACACAATTATTGGGTAAAATAGTCAAACTATTGATGCTTTTAAGTACTGAATGAAATATACATTTAATTAATACACAAATATTAATTTATTAATCACAAAGCAATGGTTGCACTCAAAATATTTAAGTACAATATAGTCTCTTTACAATAGCTTGACTACCATGAATATGTCTTTATTCTCACTGCTTTAAAGGACTTTTTTTTTTCAATGAACATTAGATATTTAGCTATTATCAGTTAATTCTGCAGTT
>NW_015505312.1:1080844-1081201 GCF_001515645.1 Sinocyclocheilus grahami | reverse complement strand
GGTCATATAATCTGATTTTAAACACCACATTTATTATCATACTAGTATAAGTACAGTTTTTAAACTGTCTTTGTCTTGTAGATCAAACGTCTGATCATGAAATATATTAAGAAACATGAGACTATAAACCTGGTTGTGGTCCCTTGTAACACTGACATTGCAACAACAGAAGCCTTAAAAATGGCACAAGAAGTAGATCCTGAGGGCATAAGAACTGTCGGTAATGAAGCAGATGATCTGCACAACATTAAATATTTCACCAAATATCTTGCAGCACGTTTGGCAGCAAATTGACTTTTTATAAAATAACTATTTTTCATTCTCACAGCCATTTTGACCAAGCCAGACCTCATAGAC
>NW_015505312.1:975394-1080814 GCF_001515645.1 Sinocyclocheilus grahami | reverse complement strand
TGAAATCCCTCTGGAGGAGGCAGCACAAATGGAGAGAGATTTCTTCCAAAATCATGACTATTTCAGGTTACAGACTGAAAAGAATATAATTTTAATAATTTTTTTATTTTGCATATATCTATTTTTTTATTATTTTTAAAATCATTTTAGATGTCCTAATAATATAATGAAGAAAAATATATTAAAAGAATGAAATTAATGAAAAGAAAACCTTAAGTTGCATAATCTTCTATTATTAATTTGTAGGGAAAAAAATATTTTCACAAAACCTGAGATTCACTCTTTATTAATATTTTTGAAAAACTTTTGTCCAAAAAATCAAAGCCATACAGTATAACATACACAACATGTAGGGGGGAAAAACATGAAGAAAATTATATTACAGAAAGGACCCCTGCAGACCCTTATGACTGTGTATTAAGGTTAATAAAGGTCAAATTATACGATATTTTAAAAAGACCTACATGAGGCAGGGTTAATTCAGATTGTAAATGTCATATGGAAAATCTCCCCCAAAACCTAATGATATTGTGATTTTGTTTTAATATTTGTTAAACACTTTTTTATTTATTTATTAATTTTTGTGTGTGATGTTCACTTTGCCAATTATGTTTTTTTTTATCAATCTAGTACATGAACTCAAATAAGCCACCTTGCAAAAAGTGCCTTCTCTTTTTCAACAGATGCCTCTTGAAAGAGGATAACGCAACTATTAAATCTCTTGCCGTCAAACTGACTCAGGATCTTGTTGAGCATATCAAAGTAAGTTTCTAAATGCCTCAAAAATCATGAATTTAGTGAACTGCACTTTGTGGCAGGATGGATTGAAATACTATAATCAAATTGTGTCTTGCCTGTCTTTGTCAGAAATCACTGCCACAGCTCCAAGAGCAGATAAAAAATCAGTTGTGGAGTGTGAAGAAAGCACTTAAGGACTGTGAGGATGGACCACCAGAAGACCATGAGGGAGCCAAGGAGTTCCTTATTAAAGTAGGACCTCTGTAACGATGAGCAGTGACAGCAGAGTTGGAGATCCAAATGCAGCCTTATTAAAAAAGCGTAGTCATACAGGCAGGGTAAATCACCAGCAAACAATAACATCCAAGGCGAGACAAAAGAGTAATCCAAAAAACAGGCAAGGGTCAGGGCAGGCAGCAAATGATCAACAGGAACAAGGTCACAGTCCAAAGTTGAAACCACAGGAAACAAGGAAACTAGGGAAACCTCTCAGAAATGTAAGCTACAGCAAAACAAGACTTCACAATCAAGGAGTGAGTAAACCAGACTTTTATAGTATGAGACTAATGAAGTGATGAGATACAGGAGAATGTGATCAGTGAAGAGTCTGGGCAAAGGATCATGGGGAATGTAGTCTGTGAGAGTATGACACCAGTCTAGGATGAAGTGTCCTCTGGTGACCATCAAGGGCACTTCCAGCAGGTGATCGGAACAACCTCAAGACATCAAATCCTCTTGCTTCTGAAAATTATCATTAGGGTCCAATCTGCTGGAACCCTTCAAGATCAAATGCACCAAAACATTTCTTGAACAAAATATGCATTTTGTAATACAGACAGATCTGTTTGTTAATTAAATTAATAGATAAACTTAGAATTCAGAGGGGGAAAAAGGTCAGAATTGAAAAATGTCATCTCAAAATTGCTCTTCAGATAAAACTTCTTTTACCTTCCCAACAAGTCCTGTATAATCATAATTTAACAGGCTCATGATGAAACAAATATATCTTTTTCTCACAGACATTAAATGGATTTAATGAGGAAATCAAGTCTCTATCATCAGGAGAGCCGATGACTGAGAAAAATATGTTTGCCCAGCTTCGTGCTGAATTCAAGAAGTGGAATGATTATCTTAACAGTACAAAGACATCCTGTGAGTATATTTTCACATTTAAGAAGCAGAGAGTTCTAATGAAAATTAAAAGGTCAGTTAATTTCACAAGAAATCCATATTGTTTCCAAAAGTTAACAATTCAAATGAGTTGAGCGAGAATTACAGAGGGATGGAACTGCCTGGCTTCATGAACTACAGAATGTTTCAGAAGATTCTGCAGGACCATGTGGCCAAACTTAAGGATCCAGCCATGAATTTACTCAATGCCATAAAAGGTACCATCACACATATTTGTGTTTAAAGACTTTCTGGTCATTGTGGAGAGCCTCCATTATAAAACCAAAAGATTAGATCAAGAACTGAATGACTAGTTTTAGCACCTCTTTGTTGTTCATTGTGTATTTCTTCTGAAGACCTCATCATTAAGCAATTCACTGACGTGGTGAGTGAATGTTTCCAGAACTATCATGTCCTTCAAAACACCACTAAGGTAAATAATGCATTTCAATTGCTCCTCAAATAATGAAAAGATTGTAGTCCAGTTTGATCAAGTTTTCTTTCCTTTGTACTTTACTTGATTCTGTAGGACAAAATCAACAACATTCAGTTAACCCAACTAGAAAAGGCGGAGCAGAGAATCTCAGAGCAGTTTAAAATGGAAAACAGGATCTACACTCAAGATCCCATTTTCCTGAAGATCTTGAGTGAGATTACAAACGAGACTTTTTCAGAAAAGGCGTTACCTGTCTTTGACAAACAATGCAAGTATAGTCAAATGCTGGAGGCGTATTATGAGGTAGATCTTATTAGTTTTCAATAACAAATTGCACTGTGCTTGTGGTGTGAGGATGCAACTTCTCTAATTGTTTTCTTTTAGATTGTGGTGCAGCGGATGGCTGACCAACTGCCCTTGATGATCACCTTTTACATGTTGCAGGAGACTGCTCAGCTCCTGACTATTGACACAATGAAATTACTGGAAAAGCCAGATGTGCATGAGCTCCTGTCTGAGGACTCTGATGTCAGCAAAAGGCGCAAAGACCTAAGAGCTCGTCTGAATCGTTTGACTTCTGCTACAAAAGCAATTAGCATTTTTTTTAATGACTAGAGGATATATCTGAAAATACATCTAATGTATCTAATATTCATTTTGTAATGTATCTGACAACTTCTATCCAACCATCCATTTTCCACGCTTGTTCAAGCGTTGCAATATTTGACAATATAACCCATAAAACTTTTGGTAACACTTTAGAATACTGTTACATCATTATTGAATAACTACACAGGAACACATGAGTAACACAATATTAGCACTCTAGTAACTACTAGTATCTAACAAGAAACTCTGATTAATGAATTAGTAAATAATAGTGCTTAGTCGAATGTGATAGTTCACTATTTGCTAATCAGTAACTACTATTTTTTCATACCTCTCTAAGAACTACTATATACAGGTTCATAATTAATATGAATAATACATAATGTATAATTAATTCTAAGGTGAAGGTCATGGTAACCCACTAGTAATGACTCAAGTATTACCAAATTCTTCAGAAGGAATTACTAAATATTTGGATCAGTATTCTAAAGTGAATAACATGATTAATTCTCAAGTAATGACTGAAAACATTGTAAGCTTTTGAGGGTTTTGTAAAGTATTGGAAAGTAATTATTCAGGTGTTACTACATCCTTCTAAAGGAATTACTATTTTTTTGGATCAGTATTCTAAAGTGAAGATCATGATAACTCCCTAGTAATTACTGAGATCATTGTAAACTTTTGTGGTTTTTGTAAGGTTCTGGTTAGTAATTCATTTTGCTAGATTTGGTAACACATAAATCATTACTAGTGGGTTACCGTGATCTTCACTCTAGAATACTGATCCAAATAATTAGTAGTTCCTTTAGAAGGGTTTGGTGAGTCATTACTAGTGGATTATCATGATCTTACTTTAGAATTAATTATACATTATGCATCATTCACATTAATTATGAACCTTTATATAGTAGTTTAGTAGTTCTCCAGGATAAATGAAAAAACTGTAGTTGTTGATTAGCTAATAGTGAACTACCTGTTTTAAAGAGCGCTATTACTTACTAAACCATTAATTAGAGTTTCTTGATAGTTAATAGTAGTTACTAGAATGTTAATAATGCATTAGTCATTTGTAGTTATTCATTAATGATGGAACAGTATTCTAAAGTGTTACCAAACTTTCTTTAGCTTGTTAATACTTTTTGATTGTTATAATATATACATACATTAATCTGAATTTTATGCACCTATTTGATTGTTTCCAAGTTGTTCACCAAGTATCCAAGTCACATTTATGGGCTAAAGTAGGGTCGACACCTACATTTTGTTTTCTAAATCATCTGGAAGTATCAGTGCTTTGACTACAGTGCATTATTTTCTTGTGATCTGCTGAAAATTAAAATGACTTTTTCCTTATTGATTGAATTGTGTGTGTGTGTATGTGTTTCTTCAGTATAATAATATTAGGTGTAAAGCCATTTACAACATAATGTATCGAATTGTAACCCAGTAGAACAAAATTCTACAGGTATTAGGTTTATTTCTATTCATTTAGTAATTATTTTTGTTTCGCTCTAATACAGAACTAAAATGTGAGTGAATTATACGTCATTATATTGATGTAAGCTAAATGTGTATATGCCCCTTTAAGAGTGCGATCTTATGTCAGGTTTGATTGCTATACACATCTGAAAAACGTGGTATTAACGAGCATGTTAGGTTTCCTTTATTTCTATTGGGTTTTTTTGAGTGTTAAGTCCCGCTCTCAATTAGGTGGTGATAGTATATGTTTTTGCTATTTGATGGTCACATAACAGGATCATAAAACAAATTAAATTTTTCTCTCTCACACACCTTAAAAAGATTCAATGATCAAATCAACTCCTTATCATCGGGAGAGCTGATCCTTGAGGAAAATTTGTTTGCACAGCTTCGTGCTGAATTCAAGAAGTGGAATGATCATCTTAACCGTTCAAAGATATCCTGCGAGTACATTTTCAGTTTGAAGAAAAATAAGTGTGATTTCTCTGTTGTTTTGCTTTTATAATAGTTCTAATGAAACAGTCAGTAATTCATTTAATAAGAAATCATCTGGTTTCCAAACAAGTTTCTAATTCAAAAGCGGTGAGCCAGGAAAACAGAGGGAGGGAACTGCCCGGCTTCAGCAACTACAAAGTGTTTGAGACTGCCCTTCAGGAACATGTGGCCAAACTAGAGGAGCCAGCCAATGACTTACTCAGTGACATGAAAGGTACATCACACAACTTTGTGTTTAAAGACGTTCTGGTTCTGAATAACTTTAATAATTTTAGCACATGTGGCTGTTTGTCTTCTTGATTTATGCATGTCTCCTGAAGACATCACCATCAAACATTTACTTGACGTGGTCAATCATTGTTTCCGGAACTACCCTGCCCTTAAAAACATAACTGTGGTATATATTTATCATAATAGCAAATATTTCCCATTTTTAATACAGTTTGATCAAGTTTTCTTTCCTCTGTCCTTCTTCACTTGTCTCTGTAGAGTAAAATCAACAACATTCTGTCAAGTCAGCAAGAGAAGGCAGAGCAGAGGATCTCAGAGCAGTTTAAAATGGAAAACTTGATCTACACTCAAGATACCATGTTCCTGAAGATCTTGAGTGAGATTACCAATGAGCAGGTCTCAGAAGAACAGTTACCTATGTTTGACAAAAAAAAAAAAAAGTACAGTCATATGCTGGAGGCACATTATGAGGTAGATATGCCTAGGTTTCAGTAACAAATTGCAATGCAGTGCTTGTGGTGTGTGGAAGTAACTTAATATCTCATATATCATTGTTTTCTTTCAGATTGTAGGGCAGCGGATGTCTGACCAACTGCCCATGATGATCTCCCTTTTCATGCTGAAGGAAACTGCTGACCTCTTGTCTACTGACATTTTAGGTTTATTGGACGGGGCAAATGTGAGCGAGCTCCTCTTTGAGGACTCTGATGTCAGCAAAAGACGCAAAGACCTACTAGCTCGCTTGGATGGTTTGACTGTTGCTCAGGCAGCACTTACTGAATTTATTTGAGGGATCTGTTGACTAGAGGATATTATATGAAAATACATTAAATCTGCCATAATAATATTATTTTATAATGTATCTGACAATGGTTTGCTAGATTTGACAACAATGTTTTGATTCTTTGATTCTTGATATATTGCTAGATTTTACATTTCTGAAACTTCCCTGTAATCATTTCTAAATAATTAATAACTTTTAGCCTTGCAATTGAATTAACCTGCATCTTATGCTATTTGATTGTTTACATGTTGCTCACCAATGCTGTACTTTGTATCCAAGTCAAATCTAGAGGGCAGATACCTACAGTTTGTTTTCTAAAATCACTAAAAGCTTCAGTGCTTCAACTATAGTGTGATTTGTTAAAAAATTAAATAACATTTTCCTTAATGATTGACCTGCTTGTTTTATTTTTTGTCAGAATAATAAATGTAAAGCCATTTTAAACAAATTGTGTGCAATACACCTGCTGCATTCCAGTGATTAGTTTTTTTCTATGGGGCTGGAGGCTTCTGGAAAGGACCTCGACTGCAGTGGCACATCAGTTGCCTCGAGTTGCTGGCAATACTGTATTCAGTTTCGGTGGGAGCTTAATCATGCAGCAGACATGCTCTCACAACCGCACACTGGAAGAATGGAGACTCCATCTCCAGGTGGTCAAGCTGATATGTAGTCGATTCGGAGGCACCCAGGTAGACTGGTTTACTTCCCGCAAGTTCTTCCACTGCCCACTCTTCTACTCCCAGACCGAGGGGACCCCTCAGCATGGATGCACTGCCACACAGCTGGACCTGGGGCCTACGGAAGTATGCATTTCCCCCAGCGAGCTTCCCAAGATCAGGGATGACGAGGAGCAGGTATTGATGGTTGCGCCCTACTGGGCCACCTTGACGAATCCCACCAGCCCCTCCCTGGCGAAGGAAGGACCTTCTCTCTCAGGGATAGCGCACAATTTGGCACCTGTGTCCAGATCAGATACAGTTATGGAGGAGTCAGATGTTAAGCTAGATGACATAATAAACTTTGACAGAACAACTGACCTATCACAAAGACCCGCCCCCCTTAGTTACTGTTGCTATGTCTGACAAGTCATGCCGCTCTCATACTACATATCATGTTCTCACGCAGTAAAAAGTACATCGCAGAGCAAAGAGGAAACTTACACGCTGACAGACAAGACAGAGCAGGTTACTTATAGTATGAAACAAAGTCTTCTTAGCTTTCAAAAAAACTCCTTGTATGGGCACTTCTCCCAGAAGAGCATGTCCACGTGCACATCGACCAGGGCTGCGTTTCCCAAAAGCATTGTAAGCCTAAGCTGATTGTAGCTCCGTTGGTTTTAATGGGTCTACGATGTACTTAAACTTACGATGCTTTTAGAAAACGCAGCCCAGAGTGAGAGCAAGAGCTTGCCCATCAACGCGCTTCATTCAGCAGCATTGCATGGGACTTGCTCGGGAATGTCTCCAAAGAAGTGTGTTTTTGGTTGTAAGAGAAAGATAACCTTGTTCAGCTTCCCAAAGAACCCAGCGTTACGTAAACGGTGGATGCAGTTTGTTTTTCTGGGGCTGCAATGGAGTTTTGCAAGTGTGTTTGTTGACGAACGTTTTATAAACAAGGCCCAGTTCGACGCTGGATTTGCACATTGTTTGATACTGAAAGATGGAGCTGTCCCAGCTATAAAAGATCCCGGTCATGATTCAGAACTGCAGATGGTAAGTCAAACGGAGTCAATGGTCTGTGTTTTTTTTGTGTGTTTTTCAATTGGCTCTCAAGTGCTAGTCACTCTTTAGTGCTAGGCACATAACTAACAGATGGGTAAGTAACTCACGAAGAATGAAAAACCTTTTACAGGTTTAGATGCAATACCAACACTAATTTCACTGTTTAATTATTATAATTATTATGATAAATGCAAAAGATTTAGCATGAGCAAAGAGTGCTAGCCTCAAATCTACTGTGAATCCTGATCTTGAATTTGGGAAATTGAAATCTTTTACCCATTGTTTTTCACAGCTGAGTGGGAAATTATCATCTAGTCTCAGGCTCGATTTCATCATGTTTTTTTACAAAGGTTCAATGACATGAGAAACTGGTCATTTGACATTTCTAGGATTTCTAGGACAATGGTTTTTAGCAATTGCCATTTGCTAATGGGCTTTGGTCAATACTAGCAATTTTTAGGGTTTAACAATGTAACCGCTATTTCATAACCCGTTTTCGACAAAATATTTTAAAAAGGTTTTGGGAGACGTCCCTGTTCACTGCCCCGCCACCAGGAGACGTTCTGTGTTAAGGGGCGAAACGTCAATGAGCGGTGGTCCCCAGCTGAAGACCCTGCAGAAAACCACGTGGTATGCGGTCAGGTTTAGGCCTGCCTCAGGGAAGAGGACGCCCCTGCCATGCATAGTCCACCATAGGCACCGTAGGAGGTGCGACAGGCCTAAGGTCCAGCAGAAAGACCACCTCGCTGTAATGAATAATAAAGGCGTATTTAAATCAGTGGAACTAAGAGTTACAAACCAAAACCTAACAGTTCACAAAGAATTGAGGGGAATTATCAACTAAAGTGTTTTTTATTGAAGAGTATATTTCATTTGTTATTTGGATTTGTCATTTTCCATTTTCAAACTGTAAGGATCCACCCGCCAAACCCAAAAAGCGGAATCCAGCGGCCTGGTCGAAGGTTTAATGCGTATCCGGTCTTTTACTTGCACTTCTGAATTTATCAGGACTTAGTTTCAATTTTGTCTAGCTCCGTGTTCAATCTGACTCCAATTTCACGTGATCAGTTTTAATTAGAAATATTGCTTTGAAATATTGCCTAACTTTAATGATCACAAATATTAATTTAGATATTTGAATATTTCGGACTCACTATACTTTCAATTATCCGTTCACTGGGGACCTAATGTCTCTTTTAAGTCTCACGCTGGCCTTTACGTGGATCTTACGATCACAAACTCGCCAGTCTGATGCTAGTCAGAGGGTGTAGGTAGACTAATACCTATTTTGCCTGCCGCCTACTGCTTGCTTATTACAAAAAGTGTAATTCACTTAGTCCTTTCCCGTACAACTTGCTAACATCGGTGATAGACAGAAATCAGAAGGTCTCCGATGACGTGCCGACTGCTCCTATCATTCAGAAGCCTTCAGTTTGATCTATCCTGGCCGTAGATTTGCGGTAACAAAAGCCTCCTTACAGTTTACTAGTCATAATGATTTTAGGAGAGTTCAGAATAAATCAAATATAACATTTTATTTGTCAGGTAAAATTGTATCATGCCACTTACATAATGCAACAATTAGAAGCCAATTTAGAAAGGATAATGCAATTGTGAATCACATTGGGAATCGTGGTACTCGTGGTACGTAGTACTTGTGGACATTATATGTGTGGACATTACCCTTGTTTTCTTTCAGATTGTGGTGTAGCGGATGTCTGACCAACTGCTCATGATGATCACTCTTTTCATGCTAAAGGAACTGCTCAGCTCTTGTCTGCTGATATGTTGAGTTTACTGGATGGGGCAAATGTGAGCATGTCTGAGAACTCTGATGTTGGTAGAAAGCGCAGAGACCTACAGGTTTGCCTGGACCGTTTGACCGCTGCCCAGGAAGCACTTAGCGATTTTATTTGAGGGATCTATTGACTAGAGGATATTATCTGAAAATACATTTAATGTGTCTGATGATAATTTTAAAATGAATTAAATTTTAAACTCTCTTTAGCTTATCTTAATACATTTTGATATGTTATCTTAGCAAGTCAATTGACCTGCATTTTATGCTGCTTCTGGTAAAACACAAATACATTTGTTTTATTAAAATAAAATCCTTAGTAGTTATGAATATAAAATCCATAGAATAGACAGTTGAGTACATAGTGCATAGTAGGCTGCAGTTGTGTCATTTCGACACAACTAGTGCATTTTAGCTTCAAAGTGTAGTAAGGGAGACTCCCTGGACCCCTTCCTGTTTGCATATCGGTCCAACCGCTCGACCGATGACGCCATCGCCACTGCCCTCCACTCAGCACTCACACATCTGGACAAAAAAGACTCCTATGTCAGAATGCTTTTCAAAGACTTCAGTTCAGGAAGTACATTTTAGATGCTACTTAACACTTTTGTTGGTTAACATTAATGACACGGATAGGTACTTAATTAGGAATGCTATCCCTTTAAGACGGAAGGCATGCATGTAATACTGACACACATTCAGTTAATCGACATCGATTTGTGACTCCAGGGAAAAACGGGACGTCTGGTCACCTTATCCCTAACCCTTCGGGTGCTGAGGCCATTGTTTCAGATCGCTAGTTCGCGTTTTGATAGCCTATCAATCCACCGCGGCTGCCATACAGAGATTAGATATGCAAACGCCCCTTATCCGATTGCAATCCAATGACAGGGACGCACATTTTGAAGGACAAGACAGTAACCTATAGGATGTAGCCTATTTTGAATGTCCGGTAGTTCTCAAATAACATTATAGTCCCGTCTCGTCTAGTTAACGAAGATGCGGCATACATTTCGTCATAGTTTTTTTATAATCTCATCAGATATTAGTTTTAGCTCGTCAACGTCTCGTCTTAGTCACAGAAAAAATGTTCGTTAACGAATATTTGTCGTTGTCATCTTCGTTGACGAAATTAACATAGCATATTATGTCATAGCAATGAATACACTACATAACAGAATGCAGATAAAGTGCGCAAATTACAAGATATTTGACTAAGATGGAACAATGTTATCAAACATGCTTAAATTGCATAATGAATAGTCTGTGACAGACTCAGATCATGTCACTGAACTGATCATACTTACAAGGGTTGCCAACCGGAAAACCTGTCTGCAATGAAAAAAAAAAAGCAGGATGCCTTGAACAATTTGGTCCATCTTGTCAAATGGGTCTGCCTAGGACCCAAGTGATAGTCTTTTATAATTTTAGCAGATAGTTTTCTGTTACAGTTTGTTAACACTACTATAGTCTGCTGAACTGTATGCAGGAGTTCTCTGTATTAACCTGACCAATACATTAAGCTTAAAAAATACATTTTGCAATGTGTGTTACAGTCCAGAATGAGCTGGCAAAAAGAGGGTAGGAATATGTGATGAGCTCATCACGTTAGAGGTCATGTCACCAAGTGTGTGATCGATCTTCCTGGAAATGCCAGAGTCCCAGTAAACAGACAACCAGAGGATAGTGAACAGGTGGGTCATATAATCTGATTTTGCACACTACATTCTGTACCATACTTATCCCGTTTTAAAACTTCATGTCTTGTCTTTATGTCTTGTAGATCAAATGTCTGATCATAAAATACAATATATTGACAAGCGAGAGACTATTAACAAATCTAAATATTGGATCACTGGGTAATATGAGCCTGTATTTAGAGAACTATGAACAATATAACTATTTCAATCATGACAACTCTCTGAAAGGATTGATACATTTTTATTCATGTAAAATAGAATGTGCATAAGTTTGGTCTTGGAGGACTAGATGTACTACGTTGCTGCGGAGCAAGTAAACTTGCTTCAGCTAAATTCTCAGATCATAAAATAAAAGGAACATGCTGCTGCTAGAGAGAGAGGACGATCCCCGTAGCAGATCTAGGCAGGTGGTGCTGGGAAGGTGGCGGGCTAATAGGAGGATATACATTGCGCGCAGACATGCCATATGCATACATCTGGATTATATAGGCACACAGTAATGAGTATGGGAACCCGATTGGCTGAGAACATTGAATTGAATGAACCAATTAGAGCGCAAATAGAGTTTCATGGCTCAACTAATCATGTATTCAGGAGGCACCCATTTATCTGTCTGTGACTGAGAGATACCTAATGCTCAAAATTGCATGTCTTCTTTCTACATATGAAAGAGTTTCCATAATTGGCATTTAAAATTATGTCAAAGCAAATTTATCCTGGTGAATAAATTAAGGATATTCTGTCAAATTTATGTCATCAGAGAAGGAATTTCAATCCAGAGTGGAAGTACATTTTAGATTTTGATTAAAAATTACCAAGACAAACCAATTTTTCTGTTAATTAATTTTCACAGATTAACTGTTGACTTTAAGACTAGCAATGTGCGCTATCAAAGTCAATAGTGACACTGGCCTGGATATACTTCTTTTTCTGCTTTCCGCTCCATCTCACGCACAGCCGTGTCCACACAGCTTTCAAAGTAAACTGCGGATGAGATGTGTGCGTAAGGACAAGTTTGTTTAAAGGACATTCGTTTAAAAAGCAAACACACATGAACATTTGACTGCACATCACCTTTTGACATTATCGATACTGCTATCGACTGGTTATGGCGTTATTTTAATGACAAATGTCGAGAGCGCATTATTGTAGCGCGAAAGCACATTAATATAATGCGCGAGCGCGAATCTCTCCACTCGCGCGAGGATTTCCTTTGCTCTCGCACAAAACCGGACACTCAGATACAAGCTGCTCTCGCCCGGAGGGAGTGCGCGCGCTTAAAACGTGTCTCTCCTCTCACTCAAACTGTGTCCTGTGCGCTCTCAAATCTCTCTGTGCTCATGCACTATTATGGGAAGCGAAACAACCCAAATGTGGGATGAAACGGCGCGGTATTCAAGTGTTCGCGCCGCGCTGACCTGTCACAGGCGCGGCTCAGTGGACCGACTCGACAGCGCAGAGGACGTGTTTACTAGCGCCACCGAGCTGACAGCGCGGCGCGGATCAGTTACAAAAGCGCAGCGCTAACATTACTCTTCTTCTTCTTCATGTTTTAAGGCTGACTTTAAGACTAGCAGTGTGCGCTATCAAAGTCAATAGTGACACTGGCCTGGATATACTTCTTTTTCTGCTTTCCGCTCCATCCAGGGGCGTAGCCATCATTTAAAAAGTGGGGGGGACATGTCCCCCGCGTCCCCCGCGTAATCTACGCCCCTGGCTCCATCTCACGCACAGCCGTGTCCACACAGCTTTCAAAGTAAACTGCGGATGAGATGTGTGCGTAAGGACAAGTTTGTTTAAAGGACATTCGTTTAAAAAGCAAACACACATGAACATTTGACTGCACATCACCTTTTGACATTATCGATACTGCTATCGACTGGTTATGGCGTTATTTTAATGACAAATGTCGAGAGCGCATTATTGTAGCGCGAAAGCACATTAATATAATGCGCGAGCGCGAATCTCTCCACTCGCGCGAGGATTTCCTTTGCTCTCGCACAAAACCGGACACTCAGATACAAGCTGCTCTCGCCCGGAGGGAGTGCGCGCGCTTAAAACGTGTCTCTCCTCTCACTCAAACTGTGTCCTGTGCGCTCTCAAATCTCTCTGTGCTCATGCACTATTATGGGAAGCGAAACAACCCAAATGTGGGATGAAACGGCGCGGTATTCAAGTGTTCGCGCCGCGCTGACCTGTCACAGGCGCGGCTCAGTGGACCGACTCGACAGCGCAGAGAGGACGTGTTTACTAGCGCCACCGAGCTGACAGCGCGGCGCGGATCAGTTACAAAAGCGCAGCGCTAACATCTCTTTTCTTCTTCTTCATGTTTTAAGGCAGGTGGAATCCAACGTTAAGGTGCATTACCGCCACCTACTGTGCGAACATTACTCTCCGCATTTTTTTTCCTGCACATAACATAATGAAGATCAGTATTAAGTTATTACATTTCTTTTGCTAACCTTTCTACTACATGTAAACAGTTGTACTTTGAAAAACTGCAAATACACGAACTTCTGCGGAGAGTAATGTTCGCACAGTAGGTGGCGGTAATGCACCTTAAGGTTGGATTCCACCTGCCTTAAAACATGAAGAAGAAGAAGAGAAGAGAAATGTTCGCGCTGCGCTTTTGTAACTGATCCGCGCCGCGCTGTCAGCTCGGTGGCGCTAGTAAACACGTCCTCTCTGCGCTGTCGAGTCGGTCGCGCCGCGCGAACACTTGAATACCGCGCCGTTTCGTCCCACATTTGGGTTGTTTCGCTTCCCATAATCCCTGCAGAGTACAGCTCCAACCCTAATTAAAACTCACCTGCCTGTAGCTTTCTAGTAACCCTTCAGACCTTGATTAGCTTGTTCAGGTGTGTTTGATTAGGGTTGAAGCAAAACTCTGCAGGGCTGTGGCTCTCCAGGACCGACGTTCGCCACCCCTGCACTATAGATATGATGTAACGCCCCTGTGGACTGTTTATTGTGGTTTCTTCCCCCTTTTGTTGGTTTAGCCCGTACTAATCATTAGTTAATTACCCTCATTGTGCTCACCTGTCTGCCACTAATTATCCACCCTATATCAGTTCCTGTCTGTCTGGGCCAAACTGTGTCCTGTGCACTCTCAAATCTCTCTGTGCTCATGCACTATGAATTATTTTTGCACCTGAATCTTAAATCTTATGATTTAAGACAGAACTATTTAGATATGGGTCACTATTCCCTAAACCGATACTTACGATTTGGAGACCAAATATAACACTATAATGAATTTTTCATATTTGCCATAACATTACTACATTCTATTCTATTCTATGGGTTTAATGCATTTGCAGACAATGTAATTACATGTAACTGTCATATAACTGTATATTCACTGTTTCAGAGGAGAGTGCTATTGGATGTGTAGCTAATATTAAGTGGATTTTCATGAAAAAAAATCAGAACTGAAAACAAACGCTGGATTAAAAAAAAAAATCTCCCAATAAATGTCCAAACAGCGATGCTATTAGAGCATTTATTGTATTATATCTTGCATCATTTACATCTATTTTTACATTTGATGTTGATTTGAGGAGTTGTTACTTTTTATTGCCCTCATATCAATTGAGAATTTATTGCAATGATTTTAAATTCAGTTGAGGTATCTGGCATATTATGACATAACATTGATGTTTTATATGAAGTTTTTAGAGCCATAGGCTATAATATGTTGTTTTTAGATAAATTGCTCAGAGACCAACCAGTTGGACAGAGGTTATATGTACTAATCATCCAAGCACCCAATTCCTAACCATTTCTATAGACTACATTTCATTAACTTTGCTAAATATTATTAAACAGGAAAGAAATGAAAGATCCATCTTTGATTGGCAAAAGAATTCCAGGTTCAGTTCACTCAGCCAATTAGATTTCACGTAGTATTTTCATCGGTCAGTTGTGGAGGTCTGATTAGTTTAGGCTTTATTAATATAGCACCTTTTAAAACAGTGTATACAAAGTAGCCTACTTTACAAAGAGGTGCATATGTGCATTCGCAGAAAATATCAAAATACAAACATAAGAGATATAGTAAAACAAAGTAGCTACAATAACAAGTTTGTTAAAACAAAAATTTGAAAAAATCAAGGAGAGGCCCTGCAAAAATCTGTTTTGAGATTACTTTTTAAAATTGCACAATGTTTTGACAATGTTTAATTCAGGTGCGAAAATAATTCATATGTCACGACGGTGTGTGGAGGCAGGCAGGACGACAAGGATTCCAAGAATGACTTTTAATGTAGACACAACAAGGCAGATTCAGGCAGGTAAGACACACACACACTCGGGGTAACATTCACAATAACTGACAACTAAAGCTCAGACAGACAGGAACTAATATAGGGTGGATAATTAGTGGCAGACAGATGAGCACAATGAGGGTAATTAACTAATGATTAGTACGAGCTAAACCAACAAAAGGGGAAGAAACCACAATAAACAGTCCACAGGGGCGTTACATTACTCCCCCCTTCCGGAAGGTGCGTCCTCGCACCGTAGAAACAGAGGGAGGGGGACTAGGAGGAGGACAAAGCAGTGGATGTGAGATGGTGACAGGGGAAGGCAAAGGTGTTTTTTACACTACCATTGAGAAATTTTAACCAAACTATGTTACAGACTTTTCATTAAGACCCTAAATCATGTCAACTTGAGGAAAATGGGCATCCTATGACCCCTTTAAGTGCTGAGTTCTGCATGCTCACAAATTATAAATACGAGATTCAATGTGCAGTGTAGAGAGCTTCATTGATTATAACAGAACATTGTGAGTTTTCACTGAACTAGTGACTAGATTAGTGACAGCGTTTTAGTGATTATAAAGGGAGTGCTCTTTGTGTCATACCGATGGACTGGGCAAAAAAATTATGTCAAAATAGAAAAGCACCCTCTTCAGTAATTTGATTTCTGGAATTTGGATTAAAAATAAATTACTAAATTCTAAAAATGTAAAAGAACAAAAATTGTGCATTACATTTAAAATCCTGTGAAAATAGGGGGAACTGCAGCACCTCTACTTGCCGTGCCTCTGCTCAGAAAGCTCCCATGGCACATCTGGCTGGTATATTTTTATGATATTTTGATTTAACAAATGACACGTACACACTGCAGCTAAATCTGGTTGTGAATTCACCTTTTAGTGCTTATCGTGTTCTGTACACGCAGAGTTCAGTAATTTACAAGAGTGACAACCACAATCTACAGGTGAATTGACTCCCGAACAATTCAGGTAGTGACATCTGCATTTACAGTAATTCTATGCAGTGTGTATATAATATTCAAAATGAATAACTAGTTGTTAATGATGTATATAAATGTGTATCAGTGTTGTGTCTTTTCTGTATGTGCAGAGCAAGAAATTACAGGGTACGTTTTGACTCAGTGTTGTCTGATCTTGCTCGAAAAAAAAACAGGCTAATAAGAACAGGCTAATGATAAACTCCTATCCAAACACTTTACCTTGGAAATAAGTCACATACCAAAATAATGCTACCTGCACCTGCCTACTTTATTAACTCCATATCTCCATATCTCAAGATGCTTCATAATCTTCACTTATAACATAAGTGGACATGGCAACACTTCAAGAGTGTGCTCTGCAAAGCAGACTTCCAAACGCAATACCAAATGTGCAAGATGCAAAACATTGGTATGGACACTGGTATCAGTCACTGCAGTTTTCGAGTGTGAGTTCCGTTGCATACACACACAAAACTATTATTTAGGGGATTAATTTAGGTTACTTAATTTAAGGGAATAGGGCAGTGGTTCTCAATTCTAGACCTGGGACCCCCTGCTCTGCACATTTTGCATGTCTCCCTTATTTAACACACCTGAATGAGATCATCAGCTTGTTAGAGGAGAGAGCCATGAACTGAACTAACGAGCTGATGATCTCAATCAGGCGTGTCAAATAAGGGACACGTGCAAACACGTGCATGTCCAGAGCAGGGGGTCCCCAAGACTGGAATTGAGAACCACTGAACTAGGGGACTACATTAGTAGCCTTAGGGGCTGTTTACACCTGGTCACTTCATGCGTTTTGTCTGATCGGATAGCTATCCGATCGTGAAAAGATCAGGTGTAAATGCCCTCCGAAACGCATTCGAGACAGATATAAATCCGATCGCTCAAACCACTTCAGGAGGTGGTCTGCTGCATTCCAGACGAAACTGGACCAGTGTAAATGCATCTGGTTGTTGAAACCACATATGGTGTGAGAGCGTGTTATAGCTAGGCTATATGACATTATAGTCAGATATGTTTTTGAAATTTATTAACTTTTTCCAACTTCAAATTATGTCCCCAAAGGAAAACTTTGACAACATCTGTTTTAACTAAAAAGAAACATTTCTCAGTTTGTACTTGTACTAAAAAGTTGTGCAGTATGGGATGATATTAGACTCTAAATGATTAATAGATGCACGCACAATTTTTTATGTACCGCATACATTTTATAAATGTATCTTACTAACCACAAACAAATACCTTTCAATTTGAGTCTGTGGAATTCAGGATTAAATGATTGTGCAGCGATTTGTACAAATACAGACATGTTTGTGAATAAAAATGTTCTGTTCTGCATTAATATATCATAAATTGCTCATGCAAAAAGGGATCCGTGCATGTGTATCAGGTGACACACGTGCATTAATTGACGTCTAGTTCGAGTCTATCTTTTTCGGTTCATTTGGATTTTGAGACTTCATTTTCGCAGTTTACAGCATTTCACGTCCCCCCCCACACACAACTACCAACGAACAAGGCCCAGTGCAATTCATTAACATGTACACGATTTGAAAAATTTGCAAATGCGCGTCACTACACCGAGTTAAGATTTACATTAATATGCAGCATTTTGTTCAAACAGAGACATATTTGTGAATGCAAATGTTATAGTTTGTATTAAAGTATCATAATTTGTGAATGTAGCGATTAAAATGTGCATTTGTGGATCAGGTGACGCGCGTGCATTAATTCGCGTCTCTCCTGAGTCGATTCTATTTGAATTTTGAGACTTTCGTTCCGCCCTTTTAGCCTTGCCCAATCCACACACACACAATCAGCGACCACTAGATGGCACTAGCCTCAATCACTCTATTTAAACAAAATGCCGCATATTAAGTTCTTTTAAGCTTTGCTACTGTTCATAATGTATTTTGGTCGGCACCAGCATATTTGTATAGTAAGCCTGATGATGACATCATTCAGTGGCATTCTAATATTCACAATTCTTGGTGCGCAATGTACTTATTATTTTCATACATGATTTTGAGGAAACTCCACAACACACAAAATGCTTTATCAATGCTTTTATTGATTCAATTAATGTTTTAGAGAAGGAATAGGAAAGATTGAATAAAAGATACAAGTTTAAAGGGATAGTTCTTATATATTCTTACCATGAAAATTATGGCCCATTAATGCCATAATGCCATATGGCCCATTAATGCCTGTATGTACAATCACGTAACTATGGAGTAGGACGACTGCATGTGATCTTGCATCTTTTTTGCACAAACAAAGTCAAGAAATGATGAACATGTCAGATCGTTCCAGCACTGGTTAGCTGCAGGGTGGAAAAATTAATTTATTCTGATCATTATAGTGGTGTGAGAGTCCAAATAAAATATTATGTTCAAACCATTTTATGTTACAATATGATATGACATTATAGGATAAATAATTATTGAAAGTATTAATAAAACCAATGCATTCTTACAGCTATGGGCCAGCTCCAGGCAGTTCTCTGCATCTCCTGCATTGTTGGGTTCTCCAGAGCACCAGCTGGTGTAATTAAAGGGACTTCCATCACTCCAAATCCACTGTCCTTCCTAATGAGTGAAGAGAGTCATTACAAAGTACTGAAGGACTACAGAAAGAAGGTAATTAGTTTAGCTTTTAAGTCAAACAATCCTTTTCCTCATGTTTATCCCTTTAGGCCATGCTACAAAAGTCATCTTTTTCAAAAAAAGGCAGAGCAACTTACTTGTTCACCATCCTGAGCGCCAACCCAAAAACGTGTGTAAGAAGGCACCAGGCTCAGCAGATGATCATTGTCCAATTTATTATGCACAGATGCAAGATTTGCATCATAAGTTTGACAGAATCTCTAAAGAGACAGATTTTACATTGTCAATCCACAATCAATTTATGTATTCATTTAAAACAAAGGGGTAACACTTTATTTCGATAGTCCACTTTAGACAGTCTATTAACAGTAAGTAACTTTGCAACTACGTCAACTAGCAGTTAGTAGAGTATTAGTAGACTGTCAGCTTAATATCTTCTGACACTTTCTTTGTCAACTTATTCTACTAACCCTAAACCTACCCTAACAGTCTACTCTGAGAGTTAGTAGACATGTAGATGCAAATTAATGAGAATTAGTTGACATGTAGTTACAAAGTTACTTATAGTTAGTAGAATGTCTAAAGTGGACTATCGAAATAAAGTGTAACCAGCAAAGGTCTGGTTGATTATTTGCTTTGTCATATTTATTTGCAGAAAATTATGTTTTAGCTAACTAACTAACTAAATAAATAGAAATTTATTGCAGTCTTACAACACATTACCTCCGCAGTGATCCAGTTAAATGGCTCAGAGAAGTACTTGTAACATTTCACTCCAAAATGTGTCCATCCATTGGGGCATTTTTCATCTAAACAATACATAAACTTTAGGGTTCTTTTAATAAACACAGTATATAGTCTTCACACACAGCAGAAACCTCAGTAATCATGACAAAATTCAGTTCAATCATATTGTACATTTCCCGTCCACCCTTTTGTAGTGAAGCCTCTCAAAGATTTGGCACAACACAGAATGACTTCAAATATTTAAATCTGGAATAAAAAAAAAAATTTTTTTACAATGGTAAATGTATTGGTTACCTTCTGCATTAATCGTGAAATAAATAGTGAAAAGAAGCAGAAGACGTCTCAGCACTGCCATAATGAACCTGAAAATTAATAAGCACTGCTTTATAAAAAAAACACTAAGATAATTTAAGTATGAATTGTTATTCAGCAGGTCGATGTGCCAAAAACTCACCTTGGTTTTCAGATCGTTGCCTTCGGACATTCAGTAAAGATTCCATGAAGCTCCAGAAAGAGCCCTGCTTTTATACTTGACGTAATGTCAAGTGTGTTTAAGTCACGAGGATGATACTTATATTGTACACAAACTGTAAACTGGATACTGTAGATAAATAATCACTAAATTTATATTTCATTAAGTATGAGAAGATATCATCTGTAAACAACTCTCTGTTTGGAGATGGGGTCTGTTTGTTCAATACAAAAGGAACAGATCTAAGATAATGAGTTTACAGAAAAACCAGCAAGACCAGCAAGACCAGCAAAGCTTTATCAATACAAAGAGTCATAAGTGACAGTCACTGATAATGGAGATAATATTATTTGTTAATGCCAAATGTTTAAGTTTCAATGTTTTAAAATATGAAAAATGTGTTGGCACACAATTCATAACCAAGAGTTATGAATTGTGTGCTGCAACACATTTTGTATTATGTTTTTGTCCTTCTGTTAATCCAAAAGTTTTTGACAGTTTTTGGCCCGTAACATCTGAAGAATTGGTGAAGATTCAGTGAATGCTTTAAAGGGGTCATATGATGCGATTTCAAGTTTTCCTTTCTCTTTGGAGTGTTACAAGCTGACTGTGCATAGATAAGATCCCTGAAGTTGCAAAGACTAAAGTCTCAAAACCAAAGAGATATTCTTTATCAAAGTTAAGACTCTGCCACGCCCCCCTAAAACGGCTGGTTCTAACACGCCCCCACATATCTACCTCACTATGTGGAAATATTTGCATAATGCGGCCCAAATGTTCACGCAAAGAAAGAAAGCGTGGTTTCAGGAACAGCAGTTAGTTTTGAAGCAGCCATGTCAGGGAGACAATGTGTGTTTCTAGGCAAAAGCAAAAGCACTTTATTTGGCCTTCCGAAAGTAGATGCATTTAGAAATCTTTAAAGGGGTCATCAACAGAACAGCAATGCATTTTATGGACGACCGTTTCGTGAACCTAGGAGAGGAGGTAATTCTGACTTTGCTATGACAATCTGGCGTTTCTGAATCAGCCTCTGTTTTGTTGTTAGTTTAAGTATTTGCTATTGACTGTTCAAATGCGGAGTTTTGCGCATCGTGTGTGTGTGTGCGCGCGCGCGAGCGAGAGAGAGAGAGGGAGAGCGCGAGAGAGAGAGCGAGAGAGAGAGAGGGAGCGCGAGAGAGCGAGAGGGAGAGAGGGAGAGGGAGAGGTAGAGAGAGAGAGCGCGAGAGGGTCACATCACAGTGGAGTCAGCTGTCTTAACCGTGGCTTGTGTAATGAAAACACATACCAGCTTCATCACTGTGTCTGTCACGCGACTCTGTTCCCCTTTCGGACTCTGTCTTTACATTTATTTTGAAAGATGAAGCTCGCGATTATGGTAAGGGACGTTACATTTCCGACGAGTGCTTGCGGTGTTCGGCCAATCACAATGCACTGGGTCAGCTGGCCAATCAGAGCAGACTGCAGAAGGAGGGACTTTGTAGAAAATGAAGAGTTTGAGAGAGGCGGGGCATAGAGGACCTACAATAATGTACAGTATTTGAAAAATAATGTGTTTTTTGAACATTAAACCATGTCAACATATTCTGTTACACCAAATACACAAAATAATGATCTTTAAAAAAAAGCATCATATGACCCCTTTAAGACAAGTTTGAAAGAGTATATTTTTACCAAAATTCAAAATGGTACATTGAAAATATGGAGTTTGAATGACAGACCCTTCATGGGAACTTGTTGACAGCACAACGATAGTTTGTAAATAACATGTTCTAACAGGCCTTGATAAAGTAAGTGCACGGTTGCATAAAGCACCCAAGTGTAATTTTCCCTTAAGATCGCCCTTAAGTTTCCCTTACACTTAAGGGTGTTGCATAAAATATTCCTTAAACGTTACTTAAGGGTTTCTTTAGGTGAAACGTCGTGAACCCTTAGAATTTAAGTATCCCTTAAAACCCATTAACTGTTGCATAAAGCCCCTTAACTGTCATTTTCCTAACTATAACATAAGGTTTGGAAAATGTCACCTTAAGTGATACACAAAAGTCTTCTACAAGACACGATCGGCTGCTTTATATGTTAAACAGATTTTAATTTAGGCATTTATTCACATAAACATTGATCAAATTACATACAGCACATAATTACCTCAAACGTGAGTGTTTCTGAACTAGTGTAATACATTTTAATCTTTTATTATCTGTTGCCTGTGTTGTTACTGTTGTCATTGTGTGTGATTTTAAATTAAAAAAAAACATTGAGTTCATTTAACCTGGCAGTAGGCCTATAGTAAATTTCAAACAATATTTGAATTAAATAAAACTGTCCACCATGTTTATTGATATATTACCTGATAATGTATGTATGTATGTCCTACTGTATAAACAACAATCGTTTTAGAGCAATTTGTTGTAGCCACTTACCCTGTAACTTAAATTACAGTCAAATACAACGGTTGTATTTACCCTGAAACTACATGAAGCCAACTGTTGTATTTACCCTGTAACTACATGGAGCAAGGCAGGAACAAGTTGGACTTAAGCACAGAACAAGTGTATATTTTGCACCGTAATTACAGAGAAAAATATTGCACTAGTTTTAATTTAAATTGTTTGATGGCCAATTTAAACCCTCTACTTTTTTTTTTGCTATAAAAAACATCACAGTATACATCCACTGAAATACAAATGTTGTATCATGTTTTTTTTTTCTGCGAACAGCTGGAACGAGGTAAGCTTGTTTTACGCTGCATTGAACCTTGGTATATTATGCAAAAAAGTTATTTGGTGATAGTGGTGTTGGGAAGTTGCTGGTGTGACTCAGCTGAGATCGACGAATAAGCTTTCATAAGGTAAGTAGACTCGTGAATTAAAATAAATCATAGCAGAAACTAATTTCACTTTCAATTAACTAATTTCACCAGATGTCCAGTTTTGTTGTTCAGTCATCTCCATTATGTAGCCTATCCTTTAGTAATACCCCATGGCAAAAAATACCTAGGCCTATAATAAAATACCAATATAAAATTATAAAAAGTATATCGTTTTTCTAAATCACTCCCAAACATAAGATTGTTGTTTAGGCCATACATACCACGTAATATTAGAATAGGTATCCCTTAGTTTCAGAATGCTTACAGTATAAATGATTTGTAATTTTACAGGTTGTTACCCCTTTATTCCCCAAACGTTGCATATTATTCCCCTTTACCTACACGGAGGTACTGAATAGATACACTATAATTACAAAAAAGTTACGCTGTAAATTCTGTTTACTTACGCTGTAAATTGCAGGCTGTAATCTAAAGCGTTACCGAATAGGTACCTGTTAAGTTTTTAAATAATTCCATTCTAAATAATTTGTATAGGCTATACAGCGGGTAAAATAATTATTGAATACATCACTATTTTTCTCAGTAAATATATTTCTAAAGGTGCTGTTGACATGAAATTTTCACTAGATGTCGGTAACAATCCAAGCAATCCATACATACAAAGAAAGCAAAACAAGTAAGTTCAGAAATTAAGTTCTGTGTAATAAAGTAGAATGACACAGGGAAAAGGTATTGAACACATGAAGAAAGGGAGGTGCAAAAAGGCATGGAAAGCCAAGACACCAGCTAAAATCTATCAGTAATTACAAAGCAATCCTGCCCCTTGTCAGTGGAAATTAATATTAGCTGGTTCAGTCCCAACTGCTGGCCTATAAAAAGGTGTCCCATGACCAAAGTGTCACACAAGAAACATTTTATGATTGGTAAAAGCAAAGAGCTTTCTTAAGCCCTTCGTAACCATATTGTTGCAAAACATACTGGTGGCATTGGTTACAGAAGGATTTCTATGCTTCTGAATGTTCCAGTGAGCAATGTTGGGGCCATAATCCGGAAGTGGAAAGAGCATAATTTCACCATAAACCCGGCCACGACCAGGTGCTCCTCACAAGATTTCTGACAGAGGAGTGAAAAGAATTATAAGAAGAGTTGTCCAAGAGCCAAGAATCACTTGTGGAGAGCTTTAGAAAGACCTGGAATTAGCATGTACAATTGTTTCAAATAACATAAGTACAATAAGTAAGTAATGCACTCAACCGCCATGGCCTGCATGCAAGCTCACCACGCAAGGCTCTATTGCTGAAGAAAAAGCATGTTGAAACTCGTTTAAAGTTTGCTGCACAACATTTAGACAAGCCTGTGAAATACTGGGAGAATATAGTCTGGTCAGATGAGACAGATGGTAAACTAGTTTTATGAAACAAAATTTCATGTCAACAGCAACTTTAGAAATATATTTACTGAGAAAAATGTTGATGTGTTCAATACTTATTTTACCCGCTGTTATCTGGTTGCTACCCCCCTTATTACCCAAACTTAACACATTGTTGCCTTATACCTACACTTACGTTCTTTATAGGTACACTATAATTACAGAAACGTACACCGTAAATTTAGTATACTTACGTAGTTCTTTGCGGGTTGTAATCTAAAGCGTTACCCACATTTTATTACATACATGACATGAAAAAAAATGAAATAATGTTCTTTAAAGGTGCCATGGATTGGAAAACTGTATTTACCTTGGCATAGTTGAATAATAACAGTTCTGTACATGGAAATGGCATAACATGAGCCTCAAACACCATTTGTGTCCTCCTTATGTAAATCTCATGCATGCAAAAGACCACAGAAAAATAGGCGAATCAGAACATAACACCGACTGTGACGTTACAGTCGGGATCACTAATAGTTACGCCTCCAACATTTGAATATACCCGCCCATGTTCTAGGCCAGGCCAGACCTGCACAGCCGAATCATCCAAGTGCAGGTATTGTGAAGAAACAAGCCAGGACAACAGCGAAAATGGCAGATCATGGAAATAAATGTTATGTTACAGGCTGTGCAGGGGATGTGAAGTGCAGGGATGGGTTGGTGTCTGTATTCAGAAAGGCACGGAAAACAAATAACGCTTTCTAATAAAATAATGCGAACCACTAAAGGGACATGGTTAGCTGCTTGCAAGCAGTAGCCTGTTACATTACAGTACATAAGATTTCACTTACCACAAACAAAGTAAGGAGAGATGACTGAGGATGATGGCGAATGATTTACAGATCCTGAGCACCACTGACAAGCATCTGATCTTGTAAAATGTGTGGTAAGTACTGCCGCTGTAGTTTACACAGATCACGTGTGATTGCAAATCTCGAAAGTGAAAGTAAAACGCGATCGTGCATTCGAAAGCAGTTTCAATGCACCGCATATTAATAGCGGCTCCCTGATGTCCGCATTTTATATACAGTATAATTGCCCAATGATATAACTGCGAGAGAAAGTATTGAAATATATATTTTCCCTGTGTTTCCTTCCTGCTGTGTGAGCTACTGAAATGAGCCACACTGTGAAACAGCCAATCAGAGCAGAGCTCAACATTATTATTTATGACCCTTCCAAATAAGGTAATAACAGACCATTTCATTCTAGGGTTGTAAATGGACGTGTAAAACCGTTTCTGCCCTTATCTAAGCCACATACCTTCTATGTAGATATCAGAGAACAATTTAAAATATTGTATCAATGCATTCTATGGCACCTTTAACTTGAACACTGAAGATTAAATATTAAACCTTTTAATATAATAGCAAAGAACTTCATTTTAAATCAACTTTTGTGTTTTTAGTAACTCTAAAATAGTTTTATCTATAGTTGTTTTTTCTTTGTTTGTGTTTTTTTTACTAGGGGTTACATATGCATAGCAATCCAATAGAATAAGACCCCAGCACCTACCTGAGCAAATATCATAAATTAGTTATTTGATAACTGTCATTAATATGACAATATTCTATAACTGTATAGAGCCATTAGGATCGATAAAAGCGCATGTTTTTGACACCGCATGCAGCTGAAATCGACCGCACACTTAGCACAGCAAATGAAACATCAACCTCAGATTTAAACAAACATGACATTGAGATTACGCCGCTGAATATAGCGATCCCCGGTTGAAATGCAAGCACGAGAATGCTTATTTCATTTAACCTGTTTTCATGCCCGTTACTATCGGTGTGTCCTCAGAGCAATTACATGCTCTAGACTAGTTCCTCATATCTTGCCCTGGAGGGCCAATGCGCTGCAGAGTTTAGCTCCAACCCTGACAAACTTACTTACCGGTGATTTTCTAATGATCCTGAAGACATTGATTAGCATGCTCAGGGGTGTTTGATTAGGGTTAGAGCTAAACTCTGCAGGAAAGTGGATCTCGTGGGTCAGATTTGAGGATGCCAGCTCTAGACTGTGTTTGCTCCAGCTGTATAAACAGACGCTAAATGCTGCTGTTAATATGCTTAATATTCGCTCCTGCTTATAAAGCCAACTGCTAACAAGACACTTAGTTTAAACTTGTTTGTGGTCGCTCATTTTTTTCATAGATTAAAAAGAGCATTCGCTTATCTTAGATGTTGATTTCAGATGTTTCCGAAGCACGCTGCAAGCCTGCAACTACTACCACAAGCATTAGCCAGCTTGTGACATGTGATAATGATGTCATTTATGTCATATTGAGTTAGATTTTCATGCCAGAACTTTGTATTTACTGTGTCAAACTATTATTATCTATCCTTTTGAGTATTGAATGTAATAAACATTTAATTAAAATGTTTGTCTCTGATGTTTAGCCTACTGTTTCTAAAGTACAACTGCGTACTTGAAGACAAAAAAGATAGACAATTACATATTTTTTAAATATTTGAAATAGTCTTCATTTGAATTACATAATTTGCATCAAATGTATTAACTCCTGTTTAACTTGCTGGTTTTCTTACTGTTTATGCTTTCTTGGCAGTTGATTGACAGCATTTCTGAATTGACTGAATGGTTCAAACTTCATCCAAGCTATTTATGTCAATGAAATGTGCCAAAGAGAAGCTCCAGACTCTAAGATGAATCTGTCTTTATTATCACTGATTTAAAGGGCATATTATTTTTTTCTAATGAACATAGTTAATTCTGCAGTTTGTGTTGTACAGCCCAGAATGAGCTGGCAGGAAAAGGGGTAGGAATATCTGATGAGCTTATCACTTTAGAGATCATGTCACCAGATGTGTGTGACCTCACACTGATTGATCTACCTGGAATCGCCCGAGTGCCAGTAAACGGACAACCAGAGGATATTGGAAAACAGGTGGGTCATATAATCTGATCTTGCACTTCATATTTACTATCAAGCTAATAACAATCCAGTTTTAAAACTGTGTCTATGTATTGTAGATAAAACGTCTGATCATGAAATATATTAACAAACGTGAGACTATAAACCTGGATGTGGTCCCTTGTGACACTGACATTGCAACAACAGAAGCCTTAAAATAGAACTCTGGGTAATGAAGCAGATGATCTGCACAACATCTAATATCTCACCAAATATCTTACAGCATGTCTGTCAGCAAATTGACTTTTTGTAAAATAACTGTTTTTCATTCTCACAGCCATTTTGACCAAGCCAGACCTCATAGACAAGGAAACAGAGAAGAGTGTTCTGGCTATTGTCCACAACAAAGTGATTCCTCTCCGCAAAGGTTACATCATGGTGAAGTGTAGAGGACAACAGCAGATCGATGATGCAATCCCTCTGGAGGAGGCAGCACAAATGGAGAGAGATTTCTTCCAAAACCATGACTATTTCAGGTTACAGACTGAAAAGAATATACTGTTTTTGCATCTATTACGGTAATTTTTCAATAATAAAATTATTATTATTATTTATTCATTTATTTATTTTATTTTATTTTTTGAACCTCATAAAGTAAAAATGTTAGGGTGGTACAGCTGTCTTGAAATCATAATGAATCCTAAAATGGCTTTTTATTAATGTGTTGCTTAATAAAATCTGTTTATCAAGCTACATTATATAAACTAAAATAAGCCACCTTGCAAAATGCCCATCTTTTCCTACAGATGCCTCTTGGAAATGGATAAAGGAACTATTAAATATCTTGCCGTCAAACTGACTCAGGATCTTGTGGATCATATCAAAGTTTCTAAATGTCTCAAATGTCATGAATATATTGAACTGCACCTTGTGGCAGGATGGATTGCGAGAGATTGAGATAAAATTGTATCTTGCCTATCTTTGTCAGAAGTCACTGCCACAGCTTCATGAGCAGATAATAAAGCAGTTGTGGAGTGTGAAGAGAGCACTTAGGGACTGTGAGGATGGACCGCCAGAAGATCTTAATGGAGCCAAAGAATTCCTCATTAAAGTAGGACCTTAAGACATCAAATCTTCTTGCTTCTGAAAATTATCATTAGGGTCCAATCTGCTGGAATCCTACAAGATGAAATGCACCAAAATATTTCTTGAACAAAATATGTATTTTGATATGAGCAGTTCCCTCCCTCCGAGAATTACAGAGGGAGGGAACTGCTCGGCTTCAGCAACTACAGAATGTTTGAGAAGATTCTGCAAGACCATGTGGCCAAACTTAAGGATCCAGCCGTTTATTTACTCATCGCCATGAAAGGTACCATCACACATATTTGTGTTTAAAGACCTTCTGGTCATTGTGGAGAGACTCCATTATAAAACCAAAAGATTAGATCAAGAACTGAATGCCTAATAGTTTTAGCACATCTGAATTATGGGTATTTGTCTTTTTGATTTATGCATTTCTTCCAAAGACATTGTCATTAAGAAATTCACTGACGTGGTGAGTGAGTGTTTCCAGAACTATCATGTCCTTCAAAACATTATTAAGGTAATTGCTCCTCAAATATTGCAAAGATTGATGATTTTAGTCCAGTTTGATCAAGTTGTCTTTTCTTTATTCTTCTTTACTTGATTCTACAGGACAAAATCAACAACATTCAGTTAACCCAACTAAAAAAGGCAGAGCAGAGGATCTCGGAGCAGTTTGAAATGGAAAATAGGATCTACACTTAAGATGCCATTTTCCTGAAGATCTTGAGTGAGATTACCAACAAGCCTTTTCAGAAAAGGAGTTACCTGTCTTTGACAAACAATGCCGTTACAGTCATGTGATGGAGGCGTATTATGAGGTAGATCTTCTTAGATCTTCTTTCAATAACAAATTGCACTGTACTTGTGGTGTGAGGACATAACTTGTCAAATTCACTCCTTTTTTCCCCTAAGATTGTAGTGCAGAGGATTGCTGACAAACTGCCCTTGATGATCACCTTTTACATGTTGCAGGAGACTGCTCAGCTCCTGACTATTGACACAATGAAATTACTGGAAAAGCCAGATGTGCATGAGCTCCTGTCTGAGGACTCTGCTGTCAGCAAAAGGCGCAAAGACCTAAGATCTCATCTGAATCGTTTGACTACTGTTGAGGAATCAATTATCAATTTTTTTAATGACTAGAGGATATATCTGAAAGTACATCTAATGTATCTTCCATCCAAAAATCCATTGACCACCACACTTGTTCAAGGATTGCAGGATCTGACAACTTAACCCATAAAACTTTCTTCAGCTTAATCCCCCCCCAGTTTCACAGAAAAGACTTAAGCCTAGTCCCAGACTAAAATGTATGAGCTGTATTAAACTGAAAGAATGAAACTACATTTTCCATGTTGTTTACCAAAGCAGTACTTTGTATCCAAGCCACATCTATGGGCTAAAGTAGGGCAGATATCTACATTTTGTTTTCTAAATTAACTAATTGTATCAGAGCTTTAACTACTGTACAATATTTTTTATTACTTTGTGATCTGTTGAAAATTAAAATCACCTTTTCCTTATTGATTGACCTGCTAGATTTTTGTCAGTATAATAATATTAGGTGTAAAACCATTGCAAAATAACGTATCTAATGCTACAGCCTCTACTAAGTTTGCCTAGACCTTTTATTAGTGTCACCTCTGACTACATGACATAGATTAAACATTTAAATATTTTTTGCCTAATAGAAAAATATACTTAAAAATACAAATTATAATCTGTGAGGCCAGTGAAAATTATAATAGGGCAAGTAAACTACTGTGAACACTGATGCAGTGAATGCCATTTAACCCCTGTACAGTTCAATGTACTTCACTGTAGTTTACAATACTTAAGGTGTAATACATTTTTAAATAGTAAACTATTTTTTTTCCCACCAAGGCTTATGAATGCACTGAAATAAATGCTGTGCTGAACATTTAGTGTCTTAAAAAAACAGTATTATGATTTTCACCATCAAAGATCATAAGACTCTTAGGTGTGGAAGTCCAAAGGTTAGTAGAATATGAGTTGATTTGTCTTTTTAAATTCTTTATAACGTTACATGTTTAGTGTTTTGCCTACGACATTCTGGTTGCTATCACTGACTGAGCTTTGGCCACTATTAAACCACCCCGTACTTGCCTTCATGTCAAAGAAGGTGGCGTTTCAGAACACACCCACCGATTGCGTAATCGCCACGAAGCTCAAAGGTATTTAGGAGCCAAAACGAACTGCCCCAGAAAGTTCGTTTTGGTGAGCTGTTTCGAACTGCCGAAACTAACTCAAAACGAACTTAGTTTCGGCCTGAATTTGTACGAAATGACGTCATATCAGTTCGTTCTTTGATTTCGTTTGAAGTATATCGGCACCTTAAAAGTCACTCGTTTTTATAAAGTAACACTGCCCAACAGCGACACCCGCAGGTAAAGTTACAGCGGAGGCTTGCCTCCCTTCGGTCCATAGACTTTCTACAGAGACCCCAAAGCCTGCCATGACTTTTCTAGAGGCTCATTGAGATGAATGGGGGAAAGTCAGGTGAGAGGAGGCAATGAGTTAACTAACATGAACAAACAATGAACATTTGTTGCAGTATTTATTAATCTTTGTTTACATTAGTTAATACAAATAGCCTACTGTTGTTCATTGTTAGTTCATGTTAGTTCACAGTGCATAAACTAATGTTAATAAACAGAACTATTGATTTTAATAATGCATTAGTAAATGTTGAAATTAACTAAGATTAATAAATGATGTAGAAGTAGGCTATTGTTTATACTTAGTTCATGTTAACTAAAGTAGTTAAAGGTGCTGTATGTAAGTTTTTGACTCTACTAAAGCATAAAAATACCATAATATTTTTGCAGATATTTAAGAAACATGCTAAGTTGACATACTTTTTTATCTGAAAAACAATGCTACAGTCAGTTATTCTCCTTTGAAAATGTGCATTCGGGCCGGAATGTCAGTCTCTGTTTTGGTTTGTGAAACCCGCCCCCTGCCAGTTTACCCAATTGTATTTCGGCACCCCGGGTTGCCAGTTAGCGGAAAACACAGCGTATTTCATTTAATTCATCGTCAAGTGCGCTCGTTTCTGTTGGTGTCAATCTGGCATCCTGCGTGTGCGTCAAGTCTGAGGAGGAGGGGCAGGGTGAAAAAAACCCCTCTCCAATATTTTGAATTTGGACTGCAATAGCCTACCTAGTTCAACCACTCGGTGTCAATCCGACATACAGCACCTTTAACTAATGTTAACTAATGAAACCTTATTGTAAACTGTTTCCAGAATATTGTTCAAATTGTTACTGCCTTTAGTTATTATTTTGGAATAAATATAAAAATGCATAAAAACACTATGAAATGTATAACTAGTATTAAAAATAATAAATTAAATAAAAATAATATTAATAAAATACAAAATAGAATTATATTTGTTCTATTTTTTATGTTATATTTATATATACATATATATATTTATATATAAAACTGCCTCCTCATTTTAAAATACCACCGCAGCATATAGCAGTTTGATTGCTTGAAGCTTCTGCGTTGAGGCTGGTGACACAGGTTGCAAGACCAGCCTATCATAAATGAATCAGCCTGTCTGTTTATATATATAATTATTAAATTAATAATTTAGTACAGTATAGATTAAAAGAGAATTCCACTAAATGTTTATTAACTTAATTTACAACTAAAAGCTTTGACAGCATACAGAAGTCTGCCTATGCTGTGCTCCTGTAGTCGACACCGCCATCTAGCGGCTTGGCTGCTGAGCGCAGAACTACAAACACAGACAGCCGCGAGGCTACGGGGTCCACAAATGGACAATATTCTTCTTTATCAAAGTAATTCCTTGTAAATACTACGCGGACATACGAAGGGAATCGTTCTTCTATATGAGTAGGATACTGCTTTCTACCTCTTTTTTATACCAGCTCTAGTCTAATTGCTAGCCTACATGTGTTTGTTTTTTAATCAATTTTGTATTTAAAGATAGTCAGAAACGAGAGCAAACATACTTATTCGCATGCAAGCTGACAAACTAGCTGTGCTTTAGCTGGAATCCTAGAGAACGAGTAAATCAAGTTGGACAGAGTATGGTTTAAATACAATGCACTACCTTTGCACTGCCATTAGTCATCCTAACGCCTAGTCTAAAGTCTAGAGCAGTTTTGATCAATTAGATCAGCAAGGACAACAAAGCCGAACTTTTTTTCTTTTCAGTTTTTTTAAACTGATCCATTTTTTTTAATTGATCCAATGATAAAATTACTAACGTGATGTGTTGATTGACTTGAATTTCTTCAGCTTCACTTCAAGTGGAAGTACAGTTGCTGTGAGGAGAGCTGAGCATAACAATTCAGTCATGATATACATTCGAAGAGGTTGGTTTTCCTTCTCTTCCTTATTTCTTTCTGTCTCTTTTCCCTCTCTGTTTTATGTTTATGTTGACGTTTTTATTTCTAGTTGGTCCCCTTGTGCTACACAAGAGACAGAGAAACAAAAGTAAGTTATGTTTTTGAAGACATGGATGTCTCATTCAGAAGCGCAGTGCAGTGTTTTCTTTCCCGGCTACATTGTCTTGTATCACAATGCAGTACCTGGAAGTGACTCTGAATGCAAAAGTCTTCTTTGCATAGTTGACAGATGATAAAAGTTATATATATTCTCAGCTTTTAAAGTTGGTTGTGATGCCACAGCCCTCCTTAATATAATTAATATAATTTTCTTCTATGACGACTAATATCATTTTATATTTGTTGTATTATATGTTCCTGCTGATAAAACATGACATGTCTGCTTAAACTGGTCAAACAGGTTTTGTGACATGGTAGCTTCTGTTTTGTTGCTGGTCTAAAAGATCTTCTAAAAGGTCCACCAGGTTGATCTCAGGCCATAAATGACCAACATGGTCTAAAACCATGAAAAACTGTAATATATCTTTAATTGTCTTATTTTTACTGAACTCACCCTATTAGGAGCACGATACTATGTGGACATTAAATCTACAATCAAAGATGAATATTACTGTATAATGAGAATTATATATAATCACGAATAAATTGCTTTCACAGAAAAATTGAGATTCGTTTTCATGGTGGCTGCCCTCATAATATCCATATGCCTTGTCTTCAGACTCCTGCAGACGAATCCTGAATTAACATTTTCAGATTTAGTAGGTGAGATACTTTTATGTATGTATGTACTGTATGTTTGTTTTTATGTATGTATGTATTCGTTTTTTATAGTTCCTTGTGAAATCTATACAATGCATGTTTTATGTGTTTGTAAAACCCAGAAAGGTCAGTAGAGGGAGCAGCTTCTTTCCAACTGAAAACTGATAATCACAAAGATGATGGTAAGCAATTATCAAACAATCTGGTCTGGTACAGTCAGTGTAAAAAAAAAAGGGGTATGCATTAAATGTCTGTGTCTGCATGTTTTATCAGGTCCTAAAGGCAAATGTGGCCTCCCAAAACCATGTCCTGGAAATGATTATACATTTAAGATTTACAGTGGCGCAACAAACATCATTGGACCACGAATATGCTTTGAGGGGAAAATGTAAAGGCTTTAAGTTGTCAAATTTACAGTCTGTACTTTTAATGAATAATTAAATGAATGCAATAAGTGCTATTTAACAGAATTTAAACTAGTTCTGCCATTTTGTTTTAGAATAATAGAGAAAGACAGACGAGGAAACCGATGCGGAATTCATATTGCTGTTATCAATGGTAAGTATGTTGAGCTTTGTAATTTTGCTTTAAAAAGGTACTATGTTTTGCTTTTAGCTTCATTTTTATTATTATTATTATTATTATTAAATTCATTTTATTTTGCAAACATGTTTTCTTTTTGGATAACTCCGTATAATGTTTTAAAATGATTTATTTTTGTCTTATAATATAGTAATATGTCTAATATAATATTTTTATAAATTTGTTTTTTTTTTCATAGAAATATTTGAAGTTACTGTTCAGTGTTCTTATAGGTATAAATACACATTTTTAACATTTCTTGTTTACGTATTCATACAAAAATTCAGAAAAAACAGGTGAACACGTCAACACTGGCAGCTTCAATATGTGGAATGGAAGTATGTTGTATCTTTACTTAGCTACACCATGTTGTTAATTAATAATCATGCATTATAAATACTGATTTGCATTCTCAGTTCACATGTATGTAATAAATCTTTTGTTGTTGACAGAGGTTGAGGAGCTGATAGAGTTTCTGAAGTCAATCGAGGATGGTTCTCTTGTGTTGATCACCACTTTTGATGATCCAGCCACAAAGTAGAGTAGAATTTCTATCTCTATTTTCATCATGTATGTGCAGCTTATCATGGTGTTGTCTCATCATGTCATGATTTATATGATTCCTTTATGATAGACTTAATGATGAAGCAAGGACACTTATTGCAGAGCTTGGAAGTTCATATATTTCCCAGTTGAAATTCAGAGATAATTGGCTCTTTGTGGGAGGGAAGAAAACCATAACACAAGTCACTTTTGAGCAGGTAATGCCAATCCTAAATTCACCCATTTATGTGCTTAGGTTTAGGCAATGAAAACACTTTTCAAATGTTCAATTTATCTCCTTTTTCTGTCTTTTTCAGCACATAAAGAATGACAGGGAAACCAATAAGTACGAAAGCTGGCCAGAAATGATCGAGATGGAAGGTTGCATACCTCGAATAGACTGATTTTTCCTACAGCACAATTTGATCTGCCAAATAATAGCGTTTAAATCAGGCATCAGATGATGTTTTTGCATCTACAGTAATACAACAAGCTAAGCCACAATGCATTTCCGATGTGTTTCATGATATTTCAGACTGTCCTAAATACATTGTAATTAATAGGCTTTATGCCTACTTTTGTGAGACCATGTCACTGTTTCAACTGTGGTGTTGAAACCTCTTATAATAGAGGTTATCCTAGACTTATAAAATATAATATTTTATTCATTTTAATTTTGATATAGTAAATGTTTATTTTTGTTGTGTTTTTTGTCTGTGTGTTTTTTTCAAATGTCATTGTAAGTTGAAAAATATATATAATTAACGTTATACTTTGATATTAAAATGTTTTATTTATGATATTAAATATGTGTTTTGGTTTGTCTGCATTATTTATTAATCATTTTGTTAAATTCTGTGTGTGGTTTCGCTTTTTCACGACTTTTGGTGATTACATAGGTGAAATAAAAAAAAACTTGGCACATTACAAAACAGACATGACGGAAGACATCATATGCGTAAATTGTGCGCAACGTTGAACTATAAACCACACGAAGCCACGCCCATCAGTTCATCGCAGGATGTACAGCGTCAAGTCATGGACCAAAATGGTGAGCTACAAGCTAATGTAACGAAGTGTTTTACTGCAGCCTTTCGGTATAAAATCACAAAATGTTTACGTGTGAAAGGTAACCGGCTGGCCGGTAAACCAGTAAAGCCGCGAGCCCTTGCTGTCATTTACACGTTTGTGTGTGCTCGCAGTAAACGCAGTAAAATTGGATGCATCCAGCTAGCCGCTGACATGACCAAATAACGTCAGAGGAGCGCGCGTCCAGCAAGTGCCAGATTCAAATAAACGCAGAAAACATTCACATTAGAACCCCCCAAAAATCTATTTAAACTGTATTACTCATTGGTTACTATGTAATGTATTGTATATGCGTTTTGGATAAGACTACAACTCTGCATTTCCTATGTACGTTAAGTTACTCTTAGTTTAGTAATGTTTGCTTCTCCACTTTTTATTAAGCACATTTTGATCACTGCTTAATAGCACAGGTCTCACTTAGATTATTATGTGTTCCTTAATTTCATAAATTACTTTATGCTAATCGCTCATGTCTGTAGCAGTACTATATTGCCTGTTTTAAATAATGGATTTCATTTTTCATATCCTAGATAATATTGTGTAATGTAGTACTGAATTGTGTATCCATAATGTATCAGTAACTTAATATGGTGCTTGTTAATGTAGATTACTTATTAATGATGTTATCTGTTTGCTTTTCCAGACAATGACCTTCAAGGAACTGATGGTTCGGGATCCCTTGGAGGTCTTGATGTTCGCAGACAGATCCCAATCAAGTTACTGTCGAAACAGACGGAAAGAGGCAAGCTGCCCACCCGACCTCAGCGTCCCAACACCAGACTGCCCTCAAAAAACGAAGAAGGTTGGTGTGCAAAAGAATGTGTTTTCATCTCGTTCCCTCTTACACGTAAATCTAATGTGTTTTCTTGGCTGCGTTTCCCAAAAGCATCGTAAGCTTAAGTACATCGTAGACCCTTTGAAACCAATGGAGTTACGATCAATTTAGGCTTACGATGCTTTTGGGAAACGCAGCCCAGGACTGTCTGCCAGATTCCAAGTGAGAAAATATCCGGTATATTTACATCATGACAGCTTAAATTTATTAGTGTCAGCTGATATAAAGTTTATTTGTGCATGTTCTGTTATTTTACATTCAGATTACAATAACTGTCATTTAACATTCACAGTTAATATTCAAAAACGCCAATATTTTGCAAAATAATATTCATTTTTTTATACAGTACATTATAATGTTTTGAGAAGTACGTTTGTAGATTGTAGCATTTGAAATGATTGATTTTAGTTTTTAGTGTTTTGTTTTTAAATTTATTTATACAAAATAGTATAGAATCTGAATATTGGTCATTTGGTAGTTAATTAGCCATAGCGTGAAAATAATTATCAGCCAATAGCATCAGTCAGAATTTTAATATTAGCACATCCCTGTGCTAATAACTAAGTGGATTTGAGTCAGATATGCCAATAAATCACATTAAATTAATAAAACTGTAGTGCTGATTCATTTGTAATTTTTTATTTTTTTTGCCATGTATTATTTGTCTTTCTTTATGAACTTTTTTGTGATCTCCAGAGCCGTTCAGCTATAACCAAGAGGAAAGATTTGAGTGTAAATCTGGAGATGCTTATGGAAACCAGCGCAGATTCCCTCAACCAATCTTCTGGGATTATAAGGTTACACATTTATCATCAATTAATTACAACAAATTAGATTATATTTTTTTAAAGCTGCAGTCTGTAAATTTTGCCTCTTTGTCGCCATCTCTGTTTGAAAACCTGGAATTGCAGCTGTGTGCGGAATTATCTAGCTTGCGTGGTTTGTGCTTCGGCACGTCTCCAGCGTGGATGAATCTAATGTTCTGAAGAGTAAGTGTGGCAGTCAGTCACTGCACCGGTGTGGATATTTACTGTACTTCGCAATCACAGATTCTAGCCTACGTCTTGGAATATGACCCAAATAAGAATTTTCACCGTATATTGTCATCTGAACAGGTAAGTAACAAGTCTGACACGTTTGTTCTGACCGACTGAGGAAGAAAGCATTACCATAAATCTCGCTACCAATGGTGATTAAATCTAAAGATCGGTTAGCTCATATCACATCAAACCGTTCACATTATTATTATTGTTACACGTTATTCTCAAATGATTAATGTTAACAATATCAGCATTGGTGACTATGAGTATAGTGTGTATTAGCGTGTAGATTGCAATTTCTGTACAGTCTAATCTAATTGTCATACTCATATAAAATTTCATATTAAGAAATTATTTTAACCCAAAAAGCTAATTATGCTCCCTTCGAACTGGTTCTCTTTAAAATACAAATCTTTGTAATCCCAGGCTATCTGTAATCAGAAGCACATTTATAACTGGAATATAATTTAATTTCATTCACATGTGTTTCATAAACACATAATCCTTTATGGATTACAGTCCGCCATCAAAATGATACATTTAATTATTCTGTCTGCTGTGAGAAAAGGCTATAAACGATCGTCCACCTGCAGGATCCTCACATGCGATAGCCTACTAGCCGGGACAACTTCTTTATGTTTACAGACGTGACGTAATGGCATAGTGCCATGCTCGAATTTCCAGCGAAAACCTACCCGTACCACTCAAATTAGAAAACATTATTATAAGATAACCGTTATGAATCGGGCTAAAGTAAGGCGATAGTTTTGAACACTGGCTGGTTATGTACTTGCTCAAATATTGATTTCGGATCATTTTTAACCAAAAAAAGTTACGGACTGCAGCTTTAAAGTATTTTTCTAATAATGCAAATATTTAATACAATATTTTAATAATTAATAGCATATTTGAAATGAGGGATATCTGCTTATTTTTCTCAGCTCAACTTGATAGGAGTTAAAGATGACATTCCAGTTCATTTTTGTGACAAGTGTGGTCTGCCCATAAAGATCTATGGGCGAATGGTAAGAAGGAGGTTGAAGTCACTAAAACATTCTTTATACTGCTGGAGATCTTTCATTGAAAAAAAAAAAAAATGTTGCTTCCTTCAGATTCCCTGTAAGCATGTTTTCTGCTATGACTGTGCAGTGCACTACGAGAAGAAATGTGATAAGATGTGCCCTGGGTGAGTTTCTCCAACAACAGTTTAAGTGGATTGTATCTTGTTTTGAGTTATAAGTGAAAAACAGTGTCCATTCCGGATATATACTGTAAAGTTTGAGTGAAGGTAGTGTTTTGTAAATTTCTGTAAATGTTGTCAGTGGGATGAGATGCAAGCAAATCTGAAAATTTTACTATGTTCCGTTTCCTTGGTAACGTCTGTAGGTGTTAGAATAAGAGGATGTGGTTGAGATGTACACACTTGTCTTAAAGGGGTCATATGATGCTGCTAAAAAGAACATTATTTTGTGTATTTGGTGTAATGAAATGTGTTTATGCGGTTTAAAGTAAAAAAAAAACACAGTATTTTCCACATACTGTACATTATTGTTTCTGCTCTATGCCCCGCCTTTTTGAAACGTGTCGATTTTTACAAAGCTCATCGGTCTGAAAAAGCGAGGTGCGTTGTGATTGGCTGAATACCTCAAGCGTGAGACGGAAATGTTACGCCCCTCACATACTGTTGATGCTGTGTCCGGCCGGAGCGACGAGACATAAACATTAAAACCCATTATAAACGAGGCATTTGTTGCATCCAGTGGGAACACAATTACTGATTATAATGACTTATACTGTCTTTTTACGCGTTGCGTTGCATTGCATCTTGCCGCGTAAACACAAAACTCTGTCTGCATTTGTGATCGGAGAAATGACAAACAACAAGTGCTACTCTACTGCCCAAAACTCGCGTTTGATTCATCAGTGGCAATGAAAAACACAGCGGCCTAGCGTGAGGGGAAGCCCCGGCTTAGCGTGCGCTGAGGCCGGGATAGAGTGAGCTGAGGCGGGCTGGACTCCGCTTTGTCCACGGTGAAAGTTGATGTATTCCCTCAGCGACCAGCACAGATCAGCTCCAGGCATGATGAAGCAGATATCGTCCTCTTTTGGAAGACCAAACAAAGTAGTTTCGCTTTCACAACGAAGCACACAGCGTCTTCACGACATGGCGGCAGTGTCAACAATACTACAGCGAGAATAAAAGTTACGTCTTCTTTCTTTGCGTGAACATTTGGGTGGCGTTATGCCAATCTTCCCAGATTGTGACGTAGATATGTGGGGGTGTGTTAGAACGAACCGTTTTAGGTAGGCGTGGTTAACTCTTAACTTTTATAAAGAATATCACTTTGGTTTTGAGACTTTAGTCTTTGCAACTTTACAGATCTTCTTTATGCACCAAGAGCTTGTAACACTCCAAAGAGAAAGGAAAAATTGAAATCGCATCATATGACCCCTTTAAATATCCAGGGTTGTTGTGCTATTAAGAGTACCTATTTCTATACATAGAGTGGACAGATGATGTGAAAAAAATCCATAGAGTGGATTTTGATATGAAAACGATACTCATTCAGCAAGCTTTATTTAATTAGAACATCTTTATTATCATAATATCATAAATCATCTTTTATTAGAATGTTTGTTTTAGGTGTTAGTTGATATTGAAAATAGTTTATTTAGGTTTTGCGACCATTAATTTTCACATAAAAAATAATTAAATGTAAACTATGTTTAATGAAATCATTTTTTAACTCACTAGATTACCAAAAATAGGCAAATTATGTAGTTTTATATTTTTGTATTTTATAACATCATAATTATAAAACATTTTTAGGTTGACTTTCCAGAAGAGATATCATGATATATACAATTTTTCAGATTTTTCCGGATTTGTTTTAGTATTAAATAATTTTTGGTCATAATGGGATTTTCGACAATATCGGCATAAATCTTTTTTTGTGATGGCTATTTTTTGTTTTGTTATTTAACTGAGAACATACAAAAAAAAAAACTATAGCATTTCTAAGCTGTTTTAATTGGTTGATGTGTATCTGTATCACATAATGCTCAGTTAAAATAATAATAATTTCTCATTTTTATTGTTTAGTATTTATAGTAAATTAATAACGCTGCTAAATTTAGTATTTACCAAATCTCAAACACATTATAATGTTGTGATGCCTAAATAGACTTGTAGCATTTAAAAAGATTGATTTTAGTTTTAAATAAAGTTTTTTTTTTTTTATCTATACAAAATATTATAGAATTAAAAAATTGTTCATGTGTCAGTTATTAGCCATTAAATAAAAATAATTGGCTCACATTAGCTAGAATTTTAATCAGTGTGTTACTGTTATTGTGCTTTTGTTTGCTGTTTGGACTTCAAACAACAAAACCGATTTGAGTCAGATACCAATAAATCCGAAATTTTGTTCTGTCTGTAATAGGTTTTTTGCCTTCTGTTAATTATGAATTTATTTGCGATCTTCAGAGACTTTTCAACTATAACAAAGAGGAAAAATTTAAGTGTAAATCTGGAGATTCTTATGGAAACCAAAAAAATATTAAAACATTATAGCAAGCTGTGTTTAAATAGTCTGTTGTGTACTAACCTTAAATGTCCATCAAGTAAACCTGTACCTAAATTTCTCCAGTAATCAGGCATCACAGTCTCAATATGACCTGTATATACTGCCATTATTATATAATCAAAAAGAAAATTAAATGATAATTGCTTAGGTAGACGTTACTATGATATATTTATGCCAATAAATTATGTGAATTTATGCTGATACTGTCCAAAAACTTTGCCTAGGGTGTTTCTAATCTTTTAGAGAGCAATGTGAATTGCAGGTTTTTTTCTTCATTCTTGATGTAAATATCTCCAGATCTAAATGGAAATCATAATATGTAATATTATAAGTAATATGTGTATCTAAGTCCACTTCCCATACTAAATCTTAAGTTTAGTCTGTCCCTCTACAGCTGCTCAGACCCAGTCCAGCGCATTGAGCAGTGCCAGCGTGGCTCCCTCTTCATGTGCAGTATCGTGCAAGGCTGCAAACGCACCTACCTCTCACAGCGAGACCTGCAGGCCCACATCAACCATCGCCACATGAGGGCCAGCAAGACTGGATCCTCTCGCCTGGATCCGCCACACCCGACCCTGGCCTCCGACCCACCAGACCGCTTCCGGTTTCCGCCACCTCCTCACCTGGCTAAAACACACCCTCTCATTCCTCCCCCTCTGCAAGGCCATGATACCTACAACCATCCACTTCCAGCCTCGCCCTCCGATCTGGGACCCTCCCCACGGCCCCTCCCCCAAGAGACCTTCCGAATCGCTACATTGACTACACGTAAGCATAGCAACCTCATCACAGTGCCCATTCATGATGACTCTGGGAGCTCAGGCCCCTCCCCCCGTGAGCCACACCCACAGACCCCTCCCGGCCCGCCTCCACACCATCACCCTGGTGATTACTCCAGCCAACCAGTGGTGTCCCACCCACACCATATCATGCCTCCACCACAACAACCACATTACGGGCCTCCGCCGCCCCCACCGCCCCCTCTCAGCATCCCCATGCAGCACCCGCCGCAGGGCTCAGCTACACCTCACATGGTTTACAACCAAGCACCTCCCATGTCAACGCCACCTCCACCCGGACACATCATCAGCCAGTTGCCACCCTACATGAATCACCCTCCACCTGGTCCCATTCCCCCAGTCAGTGCGCATCACTACAACCCAAACTCAATGCCACAGGACCAAGGCACTCTTAGCCCACCTTTCACCCAACCAAGCGCCATGAGCCCGGGGATGTGGCCCAATCCTCGTGGCCCCCATCCACCCCGTATGCAGGGGCCGCCACCACAGGGACAGATGCCAGGGCCTCACCACCCCGACCAGTCACGATATAGACCGTATTACCAGTAGTATCCTGGCTTTGTCGGCTCTATCAGACAGTTTGACCATATCTAGTCAGAAACAACACTAAGCTGCCTGGGCTGTTTGTTTTCACTGATAACTTACAATATGATGATACCCATTGTGGGCATTTTTGTACTAATGTCCCTCATTCAGGGAGGTTCCATGGAATAATGAATAGTTGAGTGGGGGAAACAATTATTTTTTTTTGGTTGGAAGAATTTAACAGTTTTGTTTGAAACATTTACATAATGTTGTATCCAACAACTGCAATAAATGAAACCTGAATTCTGTTTAGATTTTTGGTTTGACATTCATTACTTCTGGGCACAAAGTTAAAGGGATAATTCACCCCAAAAAATTTAATTCTGTCATTTACTCACCCTTATGTCATTTCAAACCATGAAATGCCAACTAAGATATGCGGGAGGTATTTGGGAAGAGTTTTCATTTTTTGGTGAACTATCCCTTGAATAATTATAATTTGTGTTTATGAAGGCTGGAATACATTACATAACTTTTACAGTCTGGAGGAGTACATGCTATTTGCTGAAAGTCGGAGCCAGTCCGCAGATTTGAGTTGACAGATTTCACAGAAAATCGTGTAGTGTATGATGGTCGCAAAATCTGATCTTTTATTTTAGTTTCAGGCTTTGATTTCATCCATGAAGATATCAAACATTATTTTGAGCTGATTTTAATAACACATTTTGTTTTCATTAGTCATGCATCTCCTGGTAATGAGACACGTGTTTCTGCATGAGTTTGTTGTGTTCAGAATGATCTGAAAGTCTGTTATCATGTGATCCTCAGTCATTTAGAGTATGATGTACAATTTTTCTCTATTTGGCAAGTGTATAATGTCTTTTTAAAAATCTGCTTTTAAAAGTTGTGTAGTGTATTTCAGGCTTAAGTCAGTTTTCATCAAAATTCAGCAGTATGTGAAGAAATGTGTTCAGAGCACATGTTATTGGTTATGCTGAGAGAATTGTAAATTTTTTTAATAATGGACAGAAAATTTGTATTCCAGGCCAACTTTTTAAAAACTTTTTTTCTTGAGTCAGTCTTTAGAAATACATTACAAACCTTTACATTAAAGGAAAATGTAAAGAAGAATTCACAACGTGAAAAAGTGGATTGATAACATGTTTAATTTTACATTTAAATGTAAAAAATGTTCTTTGATAGCCAAGAATGAAAGCTTTTCGGTTGAGCTCATTGGATAGCCTATTTCAAAATCACAATGCATGAGTAGGTCCATGCAAATTGTTGTGGGAGGGGAGGGAGAAGAGCCGTTTTACTCATTAAAACTTATCAGTGCAGCTCTCTGGTCCCTGCTGCTCAGCACACAGAAACATGCCTTGACCCAATGTGCACTTCCACGTTACAGGAATGGTTGGAATTTTGCGGACTGTAGACGTTCTGGATCGTTTGGAATAATTTTCCGAATAAGATGCGCGTGAGCCATGGAATTACCAGTGATATGGATGTGCTTTGGATTACTTATTCATCTCCCACCGTTTGGATGCGTGGATTTGCATCTATCAGGGTCCCTCCAGCCTGGTGCAACACTGGCAAATGTATCAATCGGACCAGAATGGACGTACAGAATCGACAGAAGTCTAACAGATAAGTCTTTACGACACTTCGTGAAGATCGGGAGAAGTGATGGGCTGCTATCTGTCGCGCGCAAAGTTGGCTGCACTCGTTTACCGAGAAATCCCGTGCCACTGTATTTGCGGATTAAATCACTGCTTTCAGAAAACTTCATACTGCTTCATTTCAATACATTCGTGCATGGTCAGAACTGCTTCATCAAATACAAAAGAAAAAATCTTAATCCAGATGCCTACATGTATCTGTTGACTGGGTATGAGACATGTTTTTCTTTGGACTCCTTACCTATAAACATTTACGAACATTTGCCTGTATCCATGCGGAATTCCCAAATGTTTCGCGGTCGGTGCGTAGAGAAAGACCAGCGGCGTGTTATTTCCCTCACAGGCGCGAACCTCTGTTTACCTCATAAGCAGCGAGATGAGGCAAATTTGCTTTGTTTAATGCCTAACTCACTAAATAGCTCTTTATTTGTAAATGTTAAGTTACACTTAAGCAGAGAACACACTGGCAGTGAATTAGACCCGTGGGCTAAACGTCAAAAAAGAAACGTGAACTCCGCTCCTCAGTTTCAGCTCCCAAACTACCATGTATCGGTGCCAGAGAACGAGCCCTCAGGAACGCGAGTCATTACCCTCAAAGCGTTCGACGCCGATGACGGAGACGCCGGTGTTATCGAATACGATATGGAAGCTCTTTTTGACAGCCGCTCTAACAATTTATTTCAAATTAACCCTGAGACGGGAGGTATAACTACTCTACAGCCTCTAGACAGGGAAGTTAAAGACACTCATGTGTTTAAAGTTACTGCCACTGATAGAGGAACCCCGAAAAGATCAGCTATCGCGTACCTCACTATTACAGTCAGTGATACTAACGACCACGCGCCGGTTTTCGAACAGAATGAGTATAGGGTTAGTATTCGAGAAAATGTTGAAGTAGGCTTTGAGGTGATGACTATTAGGGCTACAGATGGAGATGCGCCCTCTAATGCCAATATGATTTATAAGATTGTGAATGATGATGAGGTGAAGGCTTACTTTGAAATTGATCCAAGAAATGGGTTGGTCAAAGCCAGAGTCAGACCAGACAGAGAAGTCAAAACACAGTATAGGCTTTTTGTTGAAGCTAACGACCAGGGCAGAGAGCCCGGGCCACGAACCGCCACAGCCACGGTGCACATTTTTATAGAGGATGAGAATGATAACTACCCTCAGTTTAGCGAGAAGCGATATGTAGTTCAAGTTCCTGAAAACATAGCTGTGAACTCTCAAGTGGCTGTGGTGAAGGCTACGGATAAAGATGCTGGAAATAATGCGAAAGTGCATTACAGCATCATCAATGGGAATATAAAGGGACAGTTTTACATACACTCCCCTACGGGAGTCATTGATGTTATCAGCCCTTTAGATTATGAGATGATAAGAGAGTACACACTCAGAGTGAAAGCTCAAGATGGAGGACGGCCGCCTCTTATTAATGGCACAGGTATGGTTGCAATCCAAGTGTTAGATGTCAACGATAATGCACCCATGTTTGTCAGCACGCCTTTTCAAGCCTCGGTTTTAGAAAATGTTCCTGTAGGTTACTCTGTGTTACACATCCAAGCTATCGATGCTGATTCAGGTGACAATGCTCATTTGGAATACAAGCTGACCGATACATCACCTAGTTTTCCATTCATTATCAATAACAACACTGGATGGATTATGGTTAGTGCTGAGCTGGACAGGGAGACTACAGAGTTTTACAATTTTGGTGTTGAGGCCAGAGACCACGGGGTTCCTACAATGTCATCTTCAGCTAGTGTAAGTGTCACTATACTAGATGTAAATGACAATGTCCCAACCTTCACACAGCACTTGTATAACCTAAAAGTCAACGAGGATGCAGTTGTGGGCACCAGTGTGCTTATAGTCACTGCTGTAGACAGGGATGTAAACAGCGTGGTCACATACCAAATATCTAGTGGGAACACTCGGAACAGGTTTGCTATTACCAGCCAGAGCGGAGGGGGACTTATTACTTTAGCGCTACCTCTGGACTACAAGCAAGAACGGCAGTATCTTTTAACAATCACTGCCTCAGATGGTACGCGCCACGACACAGCTCAAGTCTTCATTAATGTGACTGATGCCAACACCCATCGACCAGTATTTCAAAGTGCCAACTACCAGGTTTTAGTGAGCGAGGATCGACCTGTAGGCTCCACCGTCGTGGTCATCAGTGCCACTGATGAAGACACTGGTGAAAACGCCCGCATCACTTATGTAATGGGGGACAATGTGCCACAGTTCAAAATTGATCCTGACACTGGTGCCATCACGACTCAAATTGAGATCGACTATGAAGATCAGGCCTCCTACACGCTAGCCATCATTGCCCGAGACAACGGAATCCCCCAGAAATCAGACACAACCTATGTAGAGATCATTGTTCTTGATGCCAACGACAATGCACCCCAGTTCCTCCGGGACATCTACCAGGGAACAGTATTTGAGGATGCACCAGTATACACAAGTGTACTCCAGGTATCCGCTTCAGACAGAGACTCTGGATCTAACGGTCGACTCAGCTACACCTTTCAGGGAGGAGATGATGGTGAGGGGGACTTTTTTATTGAGCCTTATTCTGGGATCATCAGAACGGCCCGCAAGCTAGACAGGGAAAATGTTGCATTGTATAGCCTCAAGGCGTTTGCGGTGGACAAAGGAGTGCCCCCTCTCAAAGCAGCTGTGGACATTCATGTGTCCGTGCTGGACATAAATGACAATGCCCCTGTGTTTGAGAAGGACGAATTGTACTTTTACGTGGAGGAAAACAGTGCAGTAGGATCCACTCTTGCCCGCGTAAGTGCCACAGACCCAGATGAAGGTACCAATGCCCAGATCCTCTACCAGATTGTAGAGGGCAATATTCCTGAAGTCTTCCAGCTCGACATCTTTAGCGGAGATCTAATCGCCCTTACTGACCTAGACTTTGAGACCAAGATGGAGTATATAATAGTGGTCCAGGCCACTTCAGCCCCACTTGTCAGCCGGGCCACTGTACATGTCCTCCTAGTAGATGTCAATGACAACGTCCCAGTTCTACAGGATTTTGAGATCATTTTCAACAACTACATCACCAATAAGTCCAGCAGCTTTCCCACAGGAGTTATTGGGAAGGTGCCTGCTCGTGATCCAGATGTGTCCGACAAGCTCCTCTACACATTTGTTGAGGGAAATGAGCTCAACCTGCTGATTCTCAATCAACACACTGGGGAGCTAAAGCTGAGCAAGGACTTGGATAACAACAGGCCGCTTGAGGCTACAATGAGGGTGACGGTTTCAGGTGAGACTCACATGATACCACATTATTTGGCCACAGTTTTTCTTTTAAAAAGCAGTCCATTATTTGGCCAAAGGTTGTGTGCAGTAGTTGAGTGATTTCCAATATCTGCTTTGCGGGTTGCCTTGCTATAGTAGAAGTGGATTTATGCACGCTTTATTCTTTTCACACTGTATTAATTGGTTTTCTTTGATGCTCTTAGTGATAGTGATCTACCTCCTCCTGTGCTGTCTGGTATGTTCTTCTCTTCAGGCGGGTTCTCAGTCCCTGAATCCCTAAATTATTTTTATATCTTTACTGTGTCTCTGTTCATGCTCAACAATATTTGTTGGCACTCCCTAGTGAGCATATCCATGGCAACTATTATCATGCTTAAGCTTATTTATTTGCAGCAATTCTGAAGTGGCCATCAATTTATACATTCTTGTCTGCAATATATTATTCAGTGAATATAAGATGTTTTTAAAGCCTGTTTACACCTCAAAAAAGTAATTGCCACAATGCCTCATAATTACAATTTTATTTCTTCCAATTGTAACTTTTATTAAATAATGTGACCTTATATATACCAATGTGATTTTATATCTACCTATTTGACTTTAAATCTCACAATGAATGATGTGACGTTTTAAACTGTTAGACATTTTTAAAATTTTCATAGTCTCCTCTACCCCAGTGTAGTGACTGTGGTTTTATAGTAAGATGTAATTTTGTCTAAATTGCTTCTCTCCAACGATTTTCATATTAACTGTTGTTGATCTCCCCCCACATTCCTCAGATCCATATGTTCTAGAACATATTCGCACTAACTACTATCATTACCTATTTGACTTTAAATCTCACAATGAATGATGTGACGTTTTAAACTGTTAGACATTTTTAAAATTTTCATAGTCTCCTCTACCCCAGTGTAGTGACTGTGGTTTTATAGTAAGATGTAATTTTGTCTAAATTGCTTCTCTCCAACGATTTTCATATTAACTGTTGTTGATCTCCCCCCACATTCCTCAGATCCATATGTTCTAGAACATATTCGCACTAACTACTATCATGCACAAACATGAATAAAAGTTAGTCAGCCCTTCTCCCTTTCAAACTCGGAGAAATCAAATGTCATTCTTACCTGTCAGGTGGTTTGTTTCATGTACATTTTCCCAGGAGCCAAAGCTTACAGACTGTCCTGCCTATTAGACAGTGACTGATCATGTGTCAAAGGAGGTTTCGACTTGACTTATGATTTCAAGTTAGTCTTTATTCACATTTGGCATCCCCGAGCTATAACATGTCCCTTGGTTAATTTAAGTAAAAAATGAAAGGAAAAAAAAAACCTGAAATCCATCCATAAATTGAAAACCACGTTACATGTCACAACAAGATATCACGTGATATCAGGATTAGAACTGATGTCCATGGAGTGATAGCTTTTCATAGATTCACAGTGATAAAACTTGTTTGTCTTGTATAAGATGTCACATTTGACAAGAAAATACAGGGGATTCATTGAAGAGCCTTTAAAACTCCTACGTAGGCTGGGTACAGCTAGAGTTTGTTTTGTGTTGTTTTGATTACTTTTGTTTAATGGTTGTCACAGCTTACAGAGGATCAGGATCAGCCAGATAGCAAAGATGACCCTTTATCATGTGGTTCCAGTGACACAGTTACTTAATTTGATTCTCAGAAATGCCATGTGTCGCTGCTTAGTGGGCAGACAAATAACTTTCTAGTACACGATGACAATAGAGGGAGAACACAAACATTTCTATATATACCATAGTGAAAATAAATATACTTAAATGTATTTGAAATACATTTATGTCATGCTGCGCCACGTGGATATGTTTTCTTTGATTTGAACGAAAACAACGTATCCACGTGGCGCAGCTGACACAAAACAGTATACACAATTTACGTTCAGTGGATACTCTCCAAAATAGTGACGCGGAGGAGACGAATTGTTAAATAAAGTTTTTTTTTTCTTTTGCGCACAAAGTATTCTCGTAGCTTCGTAAAATGACGGTTGAACCCCTGATGTCACATGGATTATTTTACCGAACTCCTTGCTGCGTTTCTGGACCTTGATTGTGTAAGGACACTTGCTGCCTATGGGAGGGTCAGAGAGCTCTCAGATTCCATCAAAAATATCTTAATTTGCATTCCGAAGATGATCGGAGGTCTTACGGGTTTGGAACAAAATGAGGGTGAGTAATTAATGACAGAATTAAAATTTTTGGCTGAACTACCCCTTTAAATTGTGCGGAAATAGTGCTAAGGTCCAAATAAAGATATACTGAATTATATTTGATTGTGCTAAAGTGGAGCTATTGCAAATATACTTTAGATACACTTTAAATATCTTGCATTTAAATCCTCATCAATAGTGACATTAAAACACATTTAAGGCTTAATATTAAGAAAAGTGTCTTGCACACAAGTAGTACTCCAAATAAAATTTAATTATAATTTTCATATTAGTAAGTCTCGAGCGACATGTCAGTAAATATGTTAATAGATTTGAACTATACTTGCTATGAAATAAATGTATTTTAAATGTATTACTTTTTTACTAAGGTATAGATGCATACCTTTTTTAATTGACCATTTTTCTCTTTTAGCATATACATTTTAAAAACATTTTTAAAGATAATTTTGCATTTAATAAATATAAATATAAATATTTTTTTAGATTAAATCAATTACATGTTTTATTAGAAATATATCTATTTAAATGATTCAGATTAATTATATAGAATTATTGTACAATTTTAAATGCAGGACCACTTGCAGAGTTACATACAACAACAACAACAAAAGCTGAATATGCACCAATATTTGTAAAGAAAGAAAATTTCCCTCCACAATTCCAATTTGGCCATTTGTCAGTTCCTTTTGATATCTGAGGCTGAATTGGAAGGAATTGACACTTTATTAAAAGTGCCAAAAAAATTTTTTTTAAACATTGTCATGTTAAGCTCCCTGAGTTTCAAAAAGTTTTTAAAGTTTCAGCCAACTATTACCATTAATTTTTTTAATACTGAAAAAGAAATCGATACACATGATGCATTGTGCTTATTGGACATATCTAAGGACATACCTTTTAGTCCATACATTTTCTACTGCATTAATATAAATGCAGTTTTATGTAAGCACACTGTAAGTTTTTACACTTATAGAATATGAAGTAACATCTACATTCATGTTGACTCGGTGGTTCTTCTCTTTCCCAGCATAAAGTCTCATCTCTAGTGCTAGTTATTTTGCATCATTTTACGTTCACTCAATAAACTTGACTGAATGCCAGGGGTGCATTCCATTCACAACAGTTTGTAAAGATAACTTCTTCAGCCTTATCTAGAGCGCTTCTGGATTTTGAGTGATAATTCGATATCTAATTTGAGAGAGTGAGCTGCCAGGAAGAGACCATCTGTGGTTAATTCTTCAGCCATACTTTTTATCTACAGTTTTATTTTAAAGGTAGGGCACCTCTCATAATCTTTGATCTTTTCATCTTTATCTTTTGAACCTTTGATGTATTTCATCCATCCCCTCTTCGTCTAAGTGAAATCTCACGCAGCAGCTGATGCAAAGCGTGTGGCGCACACATTTGTCCAGTTAATGGCAGCGCATATGTCTTTATCCTTATTGCGGCACGTTCTAAATCATCATGTATGGAATCTTTATCTCGTATCAGCGTTTCAAAGCATCTAAACCATGCAGGGAATCTGTGAACCTTTCAGAGAAAAGCAGAGATCAAGCTATCAGGTCACTTTTAATGCTGACATAGACCAGCATTAATTTCCTTGCTGGTTTTGTGCCTGTTTTGGTGATTGCTAGACCAGAAGGTCCAAGAAAATCATGCTGGTTAAGGTAGTTAAGAAGCCTAGTGGGGACCAGCAACCAAATCACAACATATGCTGGTCCTTTCAACTGGCTAACTTGCATTAAGCAAGCTGACCGCCTTCTAAATCCTCTGGTAATGGATCCGAACCATCCTATAGGGTCTCCTCATGGACGTCCTCTGAAGGAAGTCTGGGAAAAAGAGTTTTGAAAAGCTCTGGCTCTCCATTGTTGTTGCCATGGAGAAGGGGAGAGCATTGTGGAGCTCTTAAGGGTTTTGCGCCAACGTTTTGCGCCAAGCTGGGGCCCCTTTTGTGAAGTGGGGTGAGAAGCAGGGTAGGGGGTGAAATGTGGGGGCTTCTTAAATTCGAGGAGGAGGGAGGCATTGTCCACATGCAGATTTCTGTCAGTGAAGACAAAGCTGTTTGTGTGTCGAGACCTTAAATGAAGGACACTGCTGAAAGAAGAGAGCTTTTTGCACTCACTTGGTGTCTGTTTGGTGAAAGAGCAGAGATCAGACGTGGATCAGAATAACGACTGCACAACTTGTCATTCATGCACAGTGTGTTGTGACTGGTGTTCCTGCGTGACAGTAAAACAGCATTCTCGATCCCATCACTTGCTTGAAGCAGATTTTTATTTCAAAAGACAACGTGTGGTAATAATTGCAGAGTTGAGTTACTCATAAATAGAGCTTAGCAGTATCTGTTCTTATTTTCTAGACGCAACCGGTTGCTATTGGACAATAAAGACTATTTAACAAAGAGTCAGGAATGGTGTATGGAGGTTTTTCATTGGACTGCATGAGAACAAAGGGCAAACTGGGCATTATCTTCTCTAGCGCTAAGGCTTTTCTACTGAATTCCTTCCTTAACCATGAAATGAAATGATGATGCAATCAAGGCCAATTCTTTATTCCATCTTAAGGACATTATACAATTATTACAGCCCAGCCAATCCAGTGTTTCAAAGCTGCTGACCTGAAAATAAAATGCCTGTCATCATTTGCTCATGCTCATGTTGTTCCAAACCTGTATGACTTTTCTTTTCTTTTCTTTCTAATTTTCTATTGAGGAGTACAAAAGGAGAAGTTCAGCAGAATGTTCACACTGCTCTTTTACATACAAAGAAAGCATACAGTGTCAAGTATCTGGCTGTCATGTTCCAAAAAAGAAAGACATTATAAACGTGGTTTATATGACTTGTGCTACCATTCAAAAGTTTGAGGCCAGTAAGTGTTTTTTTTTAATTAACACTTTTTTAGCAAGGATACATTACATTGATTAAAAGTGACAGTAAAGACTAAAACATCTATTTCAAAATAAATGCTGATCTTTTTAGCTTTCAAAGAATCCTGAAAAAATTATCATAGGTTCCACAAAAATATTAATATTATTTTTACTGCATTTTGATAAAATGAATTCAGCCTCATGACTATAAGAGACTTCTTTCAAAAACATTAAAACATCTTACTGGCCCCAAACTTTTATAATTCTCAATTTTCATACAGCTTTGAAATTTTCAAATTCGGAATGCCGTGTTTACATTATGAGAAATTTAAGAACCTATTGGACTATAATATTTTATTCTATTCCTCACACAACACATATGGTACAACTTCAGAAGACATTTTGTGCTCCACAAAACAATGAATTTGGGTTTGAAATGACATGCAAGTAACTAAATGATGACAACGTATATTTTAGGTGAACTAATCCCATAAATTTTGATTTTAAGCCAAACTCAAGCATCTAATGCAGATTAATGAAAACGGAAACTTCCAGGTTATTTGGTGGCATCTGCATTTTACTGCATTTTTAAATAAAGGCTTTCAAAGTCAATAATGTATTAATATTTTATATAAGTGCTGCAAACCTTGAAGACCTTTAGTAGATACTACGGCATAACCAAGAAGAAGCAACTTCACATGTCTCTTGGCCTTGGGCAACATTAAAAGTGCTGCCCATAAAATTCACACCTTGCTGGATTCCATTTCACTGCGCTCCCCTCTGTTTTATGTATGTGCTTGGAGGGATCAAAGCAGACCTGCCACCGATGATGTTAAGAAGAATCACAACAGATTCATGAGGGAGGCCGGCCGAGGTGTGGCTCCATTATCAGGCACTTAGTCCATGCACTCTGTGGAAAGAAGCTTTGCTCATTAACTTCTCAGAGTGCAACTTACCACATTCCACACAAGCCATGCCAGGGTGAAAGTTTTTAATAGGCCTTAAGAAGGAATGTAGGACTTGAATGGAGGAAAGATTTGTGAAACAAGCAAGAAACAAACAAACAAACAATTGAAACTATTTCAGCAACATAGAATGTTAATGTGGCATCTTTAAGAAATGAACAAACTTTGTGTTTACAATAAGGATGCACAATATATTTGCACCATATTAATTATCAAAAGTTTTAGAGATTTTTGCCTCAGAATTATGACTTACTGTGTCATAGTTTTGACTTTTTATGTCGGAATTTTGACTTTTTGTTCTGATTATGACTTTATCTCAATTTCAACTTTAAAATTATAATTCTGATTTAGTATGTAATAATTTTGTCTTTTACATATCTCATAATTATGACTAAATATTTCTTAATTTCAACACTTTTATCTCACCAGTATGATTTTATCTCATACTTGAAACTTTTTATATCATATTTTTTACTTTTTATATAATTATAATTTGATATGTGATCATTTTGATTTACAGTTTTAATGTTTTGCAATAATTTTGATTTGTGGACTTTATCCCAATTTAGAAATTTTATATCAAAATTTCAACTTATAGTAGAATTCATAATATGTGATCATAATCATAATCTGTATGTCATAATCTTGACATTTTTATCTCAATTATTATGACTAAATATCTAATTTTAACTTTTTATATAATAATTTAACATTTTTCTCAATTTGGACTTTTTATATCATAATTTAAACTTTTATATTATAACTCTGACTTGGTATGTCATAACTTTATATGTTAGAATTTTTATCTCATTATGGCCAAATATCGTAATTTAGACATTATTTAATAATTATGACTAAATATCTCAATTTAGACTTTTTTTTTTGCTCATTATGACATATTTTCAACTTTTTATATAAGAAAATTGTCTTTTTATCTCATACTTATGACTTAACGTCATAAAATTCATCTCATAATTATGATTCACAGTTTTGACTCTTAATAAATTGACTTTTTATGCAATTGTAACTTTTTTGTCATAATTACGAGTTATGTCAATCTCAGTTTCTACTTTTTATATAAATTTCAGCTTTTTATAATATAATTCATACTTAGTATGTCATAATTTAGACTTTTTTTCTCATAATTATGATTTAGTTTTAATGTTTTGCAATAATTTTGACTTGTAGACTTTATCCCAATTTAGACATTTTATATAAAAATTTCAACTTTTATAGTAGAATTCATAATATGTGATCATAATCATAATCTGTATGTCATTATCTTGAAATTTTTATCTAAATTATTATGACTAAATATCTAATTTTAACTTTTTATATCATCATTTTACATTTTTCTCAATTTGGACTTTTTATATATCATCATTTAAACTTTTATATTATAACTCTGACTTGGTATGTCATAACTTTTTGTCAGAATTTGAATCTCATTATGACTAAATATCGCAATTTAGACTTAATTTAATAATTATGACTAAATATCTCAGTTTAGACTTTTTTTTCTCATTATGACATATTTTCAAATATGCATACACATTCAAAGAAATGTGTCTTTTTATCTCATACTTATGACTTAACATGTCATTAAATTCATCTCATAATTATGATTTACAGTTTTGACTTAATAATTTGACTTTTTATGTAATTTTAACTTTTGTCATAATTATGAGTTATGTCAATCTCAGTTTCTACTTTTTATATAAATGTCAACTTTTTATATTATAATTCATAGTTAGTATCTCATAATTTTGACTTTTTATCTCGTAATTATGATTTAGTATATTTTCTTATGTGATGGAAATGGGATTTGAGTCCCTGCCCTCAATGCCTTGTGCACTCAGTAGCCCGTCTCTTTCAGCTGTGCCTATTGTGTGCTGGGCACCAGTTGGCTCGGCTTCGCACATATTTAGGTCAGCCATCAGCCGTGATGTTGCTGTGGCCACTGCTGGTGAAGCAGGACATGTGTCTTGGCATTGGCTAAATGATGCTTTGGCAGGAGCTTTTTGTCAGTCTCTGCTACTGTTGCACTAGCCAACTGCCAATCAACTGCCAATCAGCTGTCCAAATATATGTTCCCACATGCTTCTTGAGGAGTGTTTAAGGATAGATGACTGAAAAGAGAAAAATAAGTCTGGTGTGTTTGTATTCTGGGCTTTGTATTCTCACCCCGCGATACTCCATATTTAAAGCATTAGATCATCTATAAATGGCAATTCTGTCATTATTTATGCACCCTCATGCTGATCCAAACCCGTATGGCTTTCTTTCTTCCATGGAACACAAAAGAAGAGGTTTAGCAGAATGTTCTCATTGGTGTTTTCCATCAAATCAACTATAAAAGTCGTCCAGTAGTCTGTTTATTTGAACTCTATTTGATTAAATCAGAATTGTTGTCAGTGTTAGGTAAGTTACTCTATAAAGTAATTAATTACTGCCTGTGCCTACTAATTATATCTTCAACAGTGTAATTAGATTATTGTACTAATTACTCTCTTTAAAATGTATTGCATTGTTTATTACTTATACTTTCTAAATCCTATATCAGCCTTGACCAAGGATAGACATGAAACTGCTCTTTTAATTCTTTCAAATAATAATATAAAATTAGTGCTGGGCAACGATTAATCGTGATTAATCACTTCCAAAATAAAGGTTTTTGATTATATAATATAATTGTGTGTGTTTGAAAATATTTATATGTATATATTTATATTCATATAATTTATATTAAATATATAAAAATATTTAAATATTTAAAATATAAACATAACATTTTTCTTAAATATATACATGCATGTGTGTGTATTTATATATACATAATAAATATACACAGTACACACACATATATACACAAAAACATTTATTTTAGATTAGCATTTATTTAATGCTAAATTAGTCTTGAACTGACCAAAGTATTTAAAGGGAGAAAGTGACATTAAAAACATACATTTTAACATTAAATGTAAAATGTTAATGTTAAATCCAGTATTGTTTTTAATAAAGAATTGTTCTATAGTCTATACAGCATTTAATGCAATTACATCAGAAGTAATTGTTATTAAATTACAGAAAAATTAAGAGTTACTTTTTCAAGGGAAAATTAATTAAATTAGAGTTACTAAATACTTAGTAATGCATTAAACCCAGCACTAAGTGTTATTTGATAAAAAAAAAAACATCTTCACTGCTGCTCACATCTCATCACTTAAAATAAAAAATATATGAATATTATTATTGTTTATTAAAATATGCTAGAATTAGTTTTAAGTAAATATCTTAAAAAAATTTATTTGGTATGAAGAATGGTTTCTTTGACGCATCACTCTTGCTGTAAATAGGCAACTTGTTCTCATGAAAAATCACAGTAAATTGTACGAGATGGCATGATATCATACAATCTCACGATTTTGTGCAGATTTTGATGAAAGAGGCCTTAGACTCAAATCTTTGATTCATGCTATCTACATGGTTGGTTACCAGTTGCCAGATTGGCATTATCTATAGGACAGTTTAACACTTAGATGATAACCTCTAAATTTCCCACTGTGTGTTCGTTTGCAGGCCAGCACCTGTGAGTGTGTAAACTACACTGAGCATTTATCTTTGCACAGATTGTTTGGCTTCGTCCCTCAGAAAACTCCGTCCCGAAAAGCTGCCCTCTGTGTTTGCCTTCGTTCTCAGATTGTTCGAAAAGAAAACTGAACATGACACTTGCTCTTTGCAGAGGCTGTAAACATTGTCACAGCTCAGTGGTCCTGCAAAGGAGTGTGTTGGCAAGTGAAACTGTGAACATTTCAACCTAGTTTACTTTGCTAGTGTCATAATCTCCACCATCAGTTTTGAGGGATTCGATGAAGCTGAGCTTCCTGTGGCGCAGTGGTATCTAGGCCACTTTTCCATTAAAACGTACAGTGTTTCGCTTTGTTTTCTTGTTCAGCAAACTCTGGAATCAGTTGGTAAAGTTTCTCCTTTGGACCACCCACACTTGTGTACAATATTTGTATTAACACAGCGATTCCTATTTGATCGTATAGACAGATCTTGGAGTCTTATCATTCTTTTGTGCAAGCTGTTTCCTGGAGGGGATCCAAGATCACACCTGTAGGGCGATTTATTATGTGTGGGACAACTTTGAGAATGATCTGTTTGTTGAACACTTTTTATAAATGGCTGCTCACTGCTCCGGGTGTGTGTTCACGGTTTGTGTGTGTTCACTGCTGTGTTTGTGCACTTTGGCTGGGTAAATGCAGAGCACTAATTCCGAGTATGGTCACCATACTTGGCCACGTGTCACACTCCCACACTAGTAATTTTTTTTTTTTATTTGGTCACATATAAAAAAAATACTTGTATACAAATAATATGTATGTATGTGTCTATAAATAATAAATAAATAAACAGTTTATTTATTTATTTATCATCATAATTGTATATTATTATTATTAGTAGTAATAATAATACACTTTTATTTAAATAATAATAATAATAATACACCATCATCATCATGTTATATTATTAGTAGTAGTAGTAGTAATAATAATACAGTTTTATTTTTTGCAATATGTTTCAGGAATATTAAAAATATACTTGTATTCAAATAAGTATCAGAATTATCTATTCATATTTATACTTGTAAAAAAATTATAATATTAAAACCAATGTTAATGGTAAACATTTATTAATTCATTTAAACATTGGTGAACTTGTTATTAATAATAATAATGTTGATTGTAATAAACTTTAAATTCAAATAAGTATGTGAATAATATATTCATATTTTCCCTGTTAAAAAAAATACAACAGATATTCAGCACCTCTCCACACCAAATTTTTCTTTTTGTGTTCACAGTTGATGTATTGCTTGTAAGGAAGCTGGTTGTATTGCTGTTCAAACAGTTTGAAAAAAAAGATGATAAAACTGTGAAGGTCGAAATGCTTGGTGAACAATCACAGAATTAAACTTCATGTTCCAGCATGTTCTCAAAGTTCATCTTACCCACAAGAATGTAAACTTACCACCTGCCAGCCCCTGCCATGCCATTCAATTCAGTTTAAACATTAACTGAGTCTCTCAATGTGCCTTTGTGTCTTCACAGATGGACTCCACCAGGTCTCGGCCCTCTGCACCCTACGGGTGACCACCATAACGGACGACATGTTGACGAACAGCATCACCGTTCGTCTGGAGAACATGTCTCAAGAGCGTTTCCTCTCCCCTCTGCTGTCTCTCTTTACTGAAGGCGTAGCCGCAGTCTTGTCCACCAGTCCTGACGGTGTCTTCGTCTTCAATGTCCAAAATGACACAGACGTTAGCGGCAGCATTGTCAACGTCACTTTCTCGGCCCTGCTCCCGGGTGGAGCTCCGGGACGTTATTTCCCGTCAGAGGAGCTGCAGGAGCAGCTGTATCTGAACCGTACGTTGTTGACGTTGATCTCGACTCAGCGCGTCCTGCCGTTTGATGATAATATCTGTTTGCGGGAGCCCTGTGAGAACTACATGAAGTGCGTAGCTGTTCTGAAGTTTGACAGTACGGCTCCCTTCGTGGCGTCCAACACAGTTCTCTTCAGGCCCATACACCCCATGAACGGGTTACGCTGTCGATGTCCTGACGGTTTCACTGGAGACTACTGTGAGACAGAGGTGGACCTTTGTTACTCAGGCCCATGTCAGAACAACGGGAAGTGCCGCAGTCGAGAGGGGGGATACACCTGTGAGTGCCCGCAAGATTTTACAGGTCAGTATCTGGTAATCTATCTATCTATCTATCTATCTGTCCGTTCAACCATCTGTTTATATATGTATTTGTCTATCCATCTATCTGTCTGTCTGTCTGTCTGTCCATTCATCCATTCATCCTTTTAAATGTCTGTCTATGTATCTGTCTGTCTGTCTATCCATCTATCTGTCTGTCTGTCTGTCTGTCTGTCTGTCTGTCTGTCCATCCATCCGTCCTTCTGTCCATCTATCCATCTATATTTTTGTGTCCGTCTATGTATCTGTCTATGAATCGGTCTGTTCATCTATCCGCCCGTCCATCCATCTGTCGGACTATCTGTAGGTCCATGTGTCCATCCATCCGTCCATCTGTCCGTACATCCTTCTGTCTGTCTGTCCATCCGTCTATCGTTCAAAATTAGGAAGTGAATGCAGATTTCAACAGCATTCTCAATTCAGGTCTACATGGCACACACTTCTATACCCAATTCATTATTGGCCAATTGAAAATTGCAAGAAAAGTAATACCACACTTTTTCTAAAATGGCATGATTTGAGGTGTTGTGTCAAAAAAGTTGCTGACAGATAGTGGTTTCTTCACATCCCTAACCTAATTCCAAGCAATAGTGAACTAATAGTGATGTATGCTACAGCAAAAAAAAAAACTTTTTTTGTGTGTGTTTTGTATGGATAGTTGATTGCAAATTGGTTGCAAATTGTTCCCTTCTAAGTTGCTCAGACTCGTGAGAGCGTCATTAGTTTTGCTTCTGTCATAACTTGAATGGAGATCTGCTCTTGGGGGAAGGAATTATCCTGTGTAAGTTTGACAGGAGGAATGGCATCCAGACTCTCAGTCCCAAGGTTCAGAGTTCCCGCACTGGATCATTCACTTTGACAGCTTCTGTCTGTTTGTCAGCTCAGGTTTCTGGACTACAGTAAAGAGTAGTGAACCTCTGCCCTCTTGAGCCCTCAGGTAGTATGTGGTCATAACTAGAGGTGTTGACAGTGGCCTCTGTTGTTCCTCTCATGGGTTTCTCTCATTACAGAGTAATGTATCCCTGTAATTCCTCCGAAATGAGGGATTATCTGACCGACATTTAGATCATTACCTCTTTGGAACCTCTTTTGTGTGTCCCAGTCGACATAGTTCCTCTGGGCCCAGATCTTGTCAAGTTAATGGCAGGTACTCAATGGTGCGCACACCGAGCTGGCCAGGAATCAGAGATACAGGATTACAAGTCCAACAAGGTAAAGTCCTCCAGGCAAACCTCAGATGTTTGTTCTGAGGCTACTGCGTTTGTCAGCATGCTGATGGATTTTGGGGGAGATTGTTATCGGCATGTTTCTGTGTCCTGTGCGGATATGTCCATCTCAGGTGAAAGCAAACCACACACGTCTAGATACACACACACAGGGTCCAAAATAACACATAGAAAGTGACTAATATAAGTAAAAATTGACTGTGGCGAGTAAAATAAACAGTTATAAATGGGTATATGATCTAAGACATACAAACTGCTCATTCTAACAACTTTTACATCAGTGGAAAGTTTGTCCTCAGAGGTTTATTTCTGGATCCTGTTTATTTTAGGAAGTTTGAATGTGGTGAATCATATGAAATACTCACAGTAAGCTACTAAAATTAAAAAATGTAGAACAAAATCATAATGTGTCAATTAATGTTTTGTATGTATATGTATGAAGCTGTAGATGAAACAGTCATGCACAATTTTCCACAAATATGCTATAAATCTTTTTTTAAATTAACAATATATTTTAATGCAAAATATGGTTCAGCAATATTTATTTAGCATCTATCTATCTGTCGATCTATCTTGACAAACTTTTCTTGTTTTGTTAAAAATTATTCTGGTAAAACTGATTCCAATAATTCTGGTATGATTATAGAATTTTTTTAATTTCAATTATTTTTAATTATACTTTACATTCCAAATTGAATTGCAATTATGTGTATTATTATTATTATTATCATTAACTATTATTATTAATTATTAACTATTATTTATATTTTTATTTCATCTGCTGTCAACAGGTGTGGCAAAAATAAATTTTTGGACCCTGTACACACATACCAAGACACATATATGAAAACAGGGCTAAAAAAAACACTCAGGAAACAAGATTATCAGGTTCAGTTGACCAACTTTGCAATATAAAGCAAAGCAGTCTTACTTCTTGAATTATATCTTAATTTGATCAAATGCCCTAAACTCAGTCTCAGAATTGTATATTGTGATAAATATCAAAGGAGCCCTCTGGCAAACATCTACCTGTAACAATGTGAATGATGTCACTTTGCTAGCGGCATCTTCCAATAGCGAGTCGTCATCGGTTCACCCCACATCTCATGTCACATTACAAGAGCCTAGCGGAGCATAACAGGTGTCTTACAGACCACCAGGGCTCTTTCATTGTTCTTCCATTGCTTGGCAGTGGTCCTGTTTCTTTAGAGTATGAACAAAGGTTAGTCTGGGTCAATGAGCACAGAATCACTAAGCATGCGGCTCAATGGTCTCTCTGAAGCCTTCTCATTTAGACAGAACTGGAAGCCATTGTCCTGTCGGGACTAAAACTAAGCTCACTCAAGTGATTGGGTTAAGAGAACAAGTTTCCAATTATTATCAGAAATTGAGTTCCACGGATGAATTGCACTTATTATGTGTCAGTGGATGCATGAAATGTGGGTTTATTACCTCATTTTGCATGGCTGGAGAATAATAAAATAGAAAATGAGGGTTTTTTATATTCTTGAAAATACAGGTTCTGGCATTGATGGTTCCATGAAGAACCTTTAACATCCATAAAACATTTCCATTGCACAATAAGGAAATTTATAATGGAAAAAGGTTTTTCAGATTGGTAAAATCTTGGGTATTTTCTTTTCAGGAGAGCGCTGTGAGGTGAATGCACGTTCAGGCCGGTGTGTTCCTGGTGTGTGTAAGAACGGTGGCAGGTGTGTGGACCTGCTGGTGGGAGGTTTCCTGTGCCAGTGTCCTGACGGCGAGTATGAGAAGCCCTACTGCGAGATGACCACACGCAGCTTCCCTGGCCAGTCCTTCATCACCTTCAGAGGCCTGAGGCAGAGATTTCACTTCACCCTCTCCTTTACGTGAGTAAACCATCTAGAGTTACTCCATCCATCAGTTTATACATCCACCCATCCATCCATCCATCCATCCATCCATCCATGCACTCCTGTCAACAGTGTTTCTTTTCTGAGGGTTATTATTTAGCATTTTCAAATCTTATTATTTTAAGTATTAAAATAAAAATATCTTAATAATAATTAAGTATTTCTGTTTTAATAATTTATATATATATATATATATATATATATATATATATATATAAGAACTATTAAAATAAAAAGCTCTTATACTAAATAAATAATAGACTAATACTAATTAATTAATTAATTAATGATATATTTTTTAAAAAGATCTCAATGAATAATCAATAAAATTATCGATTGTATGAATAAAAATAATGCTTTTCTATATAATAGTATTTTTAAATGTTTTAATGTTTACTTTTTGTTTTTAGGATTTGATAGTTTCAGTTTAGTTTTTTTAATTAATCATATTTTTTATTTTTAAATAGTTTTATTTCATTTTATATATTTTTTTATGTCACACTTAGTTAATTACATCTAATTCTCATACAAGTTGTATCCTGGAAAAATGTCCTGCAAAAAAAGAAATAAAAAATTGTACAGATAAACACCTGTTTAACCTTCTCAAAGTCTCCTCACTTTCCCATTATGGCATTTATTAATTACCATGTAACCGATCTAGCAAATTAGACACCGTCGCATATCAACCACACAAGTTCTTCTCATGGCAAACATGAAAACAGGATGCCGCGTGTGGTGAGGCATCTTTGTTCAAACTTCCTGTGAATGTGCCCCTTTGCCATGTGCTATCTGACACCTCTCCCTGCAAAAATCCCAGGTGCCCGCACCACAGGGCCAACTGAGATACCAGAGGTTGGCAAACATCAGAGTATCAGTTTCCCCCGTCCATTACCTCTAGCTGTGTCTCTTGGCAGGTTTTATCACTTCCTTTTCCTCCACTCCCTATCTTTTTTTATTCTTCTGTCAAGCCTGCATGTTTGTGTTGTGAGTGATCTTAGGACGCTCCTGAGCTTTTTTTTCCTGCTCTTGATCTGTGGATCTGAAATGAATATTCATTCAAATGGAATGTCTGATTAAAATATGATAAATCCGGTGTAAAACATGATTAAAACTAATTTATGAAACTTTTTTTAAATGACCTGTGGATCCTAATTTACACTTTGAATTGAACAAGCTTATTATGGTCTTCATTAAGGTTTTATTAATTTGTTTATTTTTTTCATAGGTTTGCTACCAGGGAGAGAAACGCCCTGCTCCTATATAATGGCAGGTTTAATGAAAGGCATGATTTCATTGCGATTGAAATTATTGAAGAGCAAATCCAGCTGACCTTCTCTGCTGGTAAGTAAGACAATTCATTTTAGTTTGAATATAAAATTTAAAAATATAAAATTTCAAATAATAATTTACATTTTAAGAACAGTACCCAGTGCTTTTGTTTAATAAAAAAAAAAATTAAGAAACCAATAAAATATGTTTTAATGATATTACCCTTATTGCAGTCACATGTATTTAAAAAATTGAATAAACTACATATTTTTGAATCAAATTTGTAAAAAAACTATTTTAATTTGTGTTTTTGCAAAATGTGTTTGTTTTTGTTTCATTTTGTGTTGCTTTGTCTCATTTCATTTTTTTTTTCTTTTTTCATTTTGTTTTTGTCTGCTCAAACTGCAAACAACTAAATGGGTTTTAGTCAGATTTGAATCGGAAAAAAGCTCCTTTTTTGAGTGTCATATCTCAAACATAAGTGCGTATAGATGTATCCAGAGCTGTGCCAAAGGAAACAGGTGGCCAAAGAGCATTAAAACACACTTCCTCTGTCTACCTGTTCCTTTGTTTTGTCAAACCTCACACATCAACAAGAGTTACTGTCCAGTCAGTGAGTGTGAAATACCATGTCCCGTCTCTTTAATGGGTCAGAATTGTTTCCAAAGGAAATACGACAGTGGAATTCATCCCTAGAGCGTCTTAGTATAAACAGATGCTTGTTACGTCTTACAACAACACTGAGGGTCACCCGTCCACATGAGCTGAGAATAAAGACAGTGAAAGGCATTTCCTCCACTGTCCTGGAATGTAAAACATCAAACAACACAGCGATTCTGGTAAATTATGAACCCTCATAGGTCAAAGGTCTGTCCCAGCTTACTAGCCATCACTCAACATAATTGAGTTGGAGAGCGATATAAACAACTAAGATATTTGACATTGTATGCACTGAGGGAAAGTGCTGTCATGGGAGGTCCTGGCACACTATTATCTCCTCGATAATGATTTACTTATTTTGTCCAGTTGACTAGAAAAATGCCACACAAATTAAAATCCTCAAGGTGCTTTGGAGCCAATTAATTTGTTTGTGTTAAACTATATATACAGTATGTAGTATTTAGAACTTATTTAATACTTATATAAATATTATTGTGTATTCATATTCATTTTGTTGTCATGAAAATATATATTATACATGTTAAAAACATTTTTTCCTTATCCAGTTATCACTAGCAGAATTACTCTTTCTTGAATTTCAGCAAAACTGGTTTCTTCTTTCTTGTTATTTCTTTTTAGGAGAAACTAAAACCACAGTGACTCCATTTGTAGCTGGTGGGGTTAGTGATGGAAAATGGCACAGAGTACATCTACATTACTACAACAAGGTAAGTCATTTGTACTGAACACAATAAGAATGGAGGCTGGTTGGAAGGTCAGTGAAGGAAAACCAATGGGGCTCATTCATGAAATCATGAAATTAGTTTAAATCTTTCACGAATTGGATTGAATATGACAGCACTTTCTGTACTAATAGCTTTACAAACAATTTACACTAATTTTTCTGTCTGTGCTTCATGAATAAGTGTGTAAAATGCTTAATTTGGTTTTAAAACTGGTATTATTTAGGTTATTGAAATATAATTTACATTAGGATATGTTAACAAAATAATTATTTTAGGTCAAATCAGGTAGAATATTAGAAATGTGTGCTAAAATCACCACTAATTTTTTTTTACCCAGTTAAAGTCCATTATCATTTTATTTGCACTTCAGTCAAATTATTATTCCAATGCTAGAGAAAGTCAGAGCCTCACAAGTAGCGTTTCTTGATGAGATCAGTGTGTCCATATTTCATGAAAGAAGACACGTGATATCAGCGGCATCTCTAGCTGTATCAAAGTTCACAGCATCTTCTAAGAACTGCAGTCAAAAGAAACAGCTTGTATTTCTGCTTCTTTGATCCCGTTCAGTTTTCAGACCCTCATATTTCAGTGAGTTGCTGAGATGCAGCATTTATGAAGTTTGGTGCATGTGTAATACGTCATGTGTCATGTTTCATGGCCAAAAGCTAAGTGCGTTTATTCTGTGACCCAGGCATCTCATTACACAGCGTCTTGTTTTTAAGAGTATTTTGTAACCCATAGTGTTAGTATTATTTAATACGGTATTAAATTCTTGTTCTTCGTGTTTTGAAACAAATAGTTCTTGAGTGTTTTGTTGTTTGTTGTCGCTCAATTGCAAATACCTCACCATATTGTAGTTGCACGGGCAATTCATTCTGCTTGAATACATTAAGCTTTCATCGACCCTTCTTATGTTCCTTAGTGACCTTTTAGTAACCTTATTTCCATGCTGCCTAACTTTAAAACAGTATTTGTTCATAAAGAACATAGCTGAGTCTGTCACAGTATTCCTGAATTCCTGAATCATAGTGAAGCTTTAGAAAATCTCACTGAAATCTCTTGGAGGGATGACAGTTAGCGTGCTGTGGGTTTCTGTTTTTGAGGGTCCATATTTTCTTTAAATTTTTTTTTACATTTACACAAGTTGCACTAAACTGATGGAAGGCTAAAAAAGTTCAAAAAGAAAGTCATTAATACCAGTGGCTGCAACCAGAATGTATCTAATATAATGTAGCATGTAAGTTAGCGAGTGCATTATTGGATTGGAGCACCGTTTATACTTGTAAACATGAATGAAAAATCAGACCCTAAAGCCGTCTATTGAGATTCAATGCGTATGTCGTGTTTGCTCCATTGTGCCCGTAGCTCCCCCTTAACCCGTCACTTAAAGAGTCCAAGTTCAATATAGTCCGATGGGGAACGCAGACAATAGCACATCCCCTGTTGAGTTAATCCGGGACTACAATAACGCACTCTGAGTTTTTAAAAGCGCCAGATGGCACACGTTTTTTCTGTTGCACTTGAACATAAAAACGCTCCAGCCTATTATTGGAAATCTCCAGAATATGCTTTATTATTTCATGAAGTTTTGCTCCATCTGGAGCCTCGTCCATATGGTAAGGTTGTGGTGAAGTACGGAAATCCATCTCTCATCTTCTACCAAAATCTATCTCTATTTTGACATTCAAAAATTTCTAACAAGATTTAATTGCTAAGCAATTGTGAAATGGTGACTCAAAAACTATGTAAATCACTTCTGTTTGACCCCATTGATCTTTTGCTTTCCCCATTGATCTTTGATTTTATTTTGCTTGTTCTGTGTATTATTTTGTCAGTGGACTCAAATGTTTTTGAATACACTTTCAGATATTTACCTTGAGTAATAATAAGCAAACACAATGGGATGCAGCTGTAATGCAGTGATGCTTTGAAGAGTCAGGTCTCCTCACTTTAAAGTGTCCCAGCTAGTGGCGACCTAATGTAATTTTTACAAACAATCCTTTGATGATGAAAAAACATTGCATTAATTCACAGTTTGGCAGTGTTTTAAACCTAATAGTTTGTTGAGACTGACTGTTTTTATCTTTGAAATCACAGAGACCTAAATGATGTACGTGTAAAAATAATAATATTTTTTAAAAACCTTTTTTCCCTATTTTTAATCTGTTTTTGAAGTCTCTTCTGTTCACCAAGACTTAACTGAAGTGATCAAAAATACATTTAAAATCAATATTATTGTGAAATATTATTACTATTTAAAAAGACTGTTTTCTATTTTAAATGATTATACAATGTAATTTATTCCTGTGATGCAAAGCTGAATTTTCAGAATCATTACTGCAGTCTTCAGTGTCACATGATCCTTCAGAAATCATTCACATATGCTAATTTGCTTATTTGCTTCTGTTTGGGATAAATTTGACCTTGGCAAATCCACATGGTAGAAAAAAATAATTAAACGAGAAAACTAATCAACTAATCAATTGGCAACAGTTTATTTCTACACTTTGTACACCAGTAACAGCATGTGAAAAGTCATTGAATTTACAGTATATACATGTGTTGTATTTAGGGGTGATTCAATTATCACGTACGAAGCGTGATATCAAAATTTGTTTATAGTCAGTTCTCCTAAGATTGAGAAAAATCATTAAAGAACAGTCAAGTATGTTAAGCTATTACTATGTATTTTGGGTTTCATTGACCCCAAACAGAACATACATTTTCTGCCTTATAATAATACATTTGGAAAGGGGAAAAAAACTCACGTGTAGGCCCCAGGATCTATTAACTATTGTTTTGAACTTTGAAACAAAAAGGCTGATGAGTTACAAGGTTGGGGGTTAATAGCTGTTGTCAGGATTTGTGTGCATGTGTGTTCCTGAGGGCATTGAGCTTGTCATTGAGTTCATTTTCATCAGTGGACTCGAGACAAGAGAGATTGTGGGATCATCATGGCGTTACGATTTTTTTTTAAGTTTTCTTTTCATAATATTTTTTCCTTTACAGATTGTTGTGCACCTGATGAAAATTGTAATAGAGACGTACAAGCACTTTAATGGCAGTAGAAACTTGATATTTGGATGGTATTCGGTCTGTCAAAAAGCGTCTCAAACCATTTTTTTTCACCAGGTTTTCACACAATTTTTAAAGTTATATGACTGATGTTGCCTGAACAGTTGGCTTCAGGCCTTGACCAGTTGGATTTATTCCACGACACGTGCGTCAGTGTGTAGGAATGCTCCCATTCATGGCTTTCCTTGTTGACCAGTTTAGCAGTCTACTCACATTGCCTTATTCATCTCTGCTGTCTGGCAGAAACTGAGAGGAATATTAAAACTGCCATCTAATTTATGAATGTGTGAATTTTTTGTAAAAAGTTAGTAAAGGAGAAAAGAAACAGTCAGAGCACCCTCGTAGTTTCAATATATAATATTACATTATTTTTTTTATTTCATGTATTTAGTTAGTTACTTTATTATTGTATTATTGATATGTAAAGTTGAATAGAAGTATTAACATTTATTTATTATTTACATATTTTAATTATCCCTTTGTTTATTGACAGCAGCACTAAAAATAATAATAATAATTATTATTATTATTATTAGGATTATTATGCAAAGTTTATAAATTAACATTCATTTATTATTTATTTAATTATCCCTTTGATTTATAGACAGCAACACTCAATAATAATAATAACAACAATAAATGATTGTTGCTATTATTATTATCATTATGTAATAATTTGACAAACACTTTATGAATATTATTCTGCTTACACTCTCTTTCTACACAGATAATTCTGTTCTGTAGACATCCGAGAATGAATAGTGACCGCAGTGGTGTAATGAACTGTCTTTAGGAGCGAGTGATGTTCACATCACACCAAACTGTCACTTGGATATTTTTTAACACCACAGGGCAGACATCAAAGAGCAACTCAGCACATCATACGAGCTGAGAACATTTGAAAAAACTCTTGTGTGGGGGAAGGGTGTTGCCAGATGATAATACAAATTTTGGCTGTGTTGTGGAAACAGTTTGGGTCTCTGGGGAGGTTTTACATGAAATGATGAGCTCTCTTTGTCTGGTATCTCCTCTGTGCCAGCATCTCTGTGGCATAATCCAATTAGATGAGCTGAGAAAGCCACAGAATGTCACCGAGTGGTAAACAGTCATCTCATGCTGTGTGTTAAAGATTACAGACAAACAAGACCTATTATCTCCAAACTCACAAAAGGGGTGAATGGAAATGCTATTCAGATACACAAACTTTGGGACTTTTAGCCAGGATGTAAGAAGAAGATTTAAAACAAAGAATTAATGGTGACATATGTGTGATCTTCCTTACATTACTTTAGGGTTTAAAAAAAAAACATATCAATATAAAAGCAAAAATAATGATACTCTGAATAACATTTTTTGTACTAGACCTACTATAAAATATTTATTTTACTTTTATTTTTTTTCTGTCAGATAAAAAAAAAAAAGTACCATCACATTTTAGCAGTAATCAAAATCATTGAATCAGAGTTGTTTATTTCCACTTGTTTCAATTCAAGCCCAATATAGGGCGTCTTGGCATCCCTCACGGCCCCTCTGAGGAAAAGGTTGCTGTGGTTGCCGTCGATGAGTGTGATGTGGCCATGGCTCTGCGTTTCGGGGGACAGATTGGGAATTACAGCTGTGCAGCCCGTGGCACCCAAACAGGCCAAAAGAAGTAAGTGTTTTCCTACAGTCAACATAAAATTGCTTTTACAACCTATTTTTTAGGTTTTTATATTATTTTACTTCTGTTGTGTGGCATATTTAAAGGGATAGTTCACCCAAAAATGAAAATTCTGTCTTTAATTACTACAAATTATTTAATTTTTCATTTTAGTCCCTCATGTCCTTCCAAATCCATAAAACCTTCGTTCATCTTCAAAACATAAATTAAGATTTGTTGATGAAATACGAGAGCTTTCTGTCTATGCTCCCATAGACAGCAATGCAACTGACACGTTCAAGGCCCAGAAAGGTAGTAAGGATATCATAAAAATAGTCCATGTGACATCAGTGGTTAAAACCTTAATTTTATGAAGCTACGAGAATAATTTTTGTGCACAGACAACAAAAATAAAAACTTTATTCAAAAACTCTTCTCTTCAACCGTAATTTAATGAAGCTATAAAAAATAACGACTTTATTCAACAATTCTTCTCCAATTAATGACAGAATTTTCATTTTTGGGTGAACTATCCCTTTATAGTTCTATATAGAACTATAGAGTGAAACAGTATATTCAACATTTAAAATATATATATATTGTTGATAAAAATATATTATTTATGATAATAATAATAATACCAATTGTTTATTTATTTGTTTTATCAAATAACTAAAAAATAAAAATAAAAACTAAATAAAGACTGGAAAACTTTTTGTAAAAACATTTTTTACAACTTTTACTTGTATAGTATGTCATACATAAAAGTGAAAAATTATATTTATCAAGAATACATCTTCAAAACATAAATTAAGATTTGTTGATGAAATACGAGAGCTTTCTGTCTATGCTCCCATAGACAGCAATGCAACTGACACGTTCCAGGCCCAGAAAGGTAGTAAGGATATCATAAAAATAGTCCATGTGACATCAGTGGTTAAAACCTTAATTTTATGAAGCTACGAGAATAATTTTTGTGCACAGACAACAAAAATAAAAACTTTATTCAAAAACTCTTCAACCGTAATTTAATGAAGCTATAAAAAATAACGACTTTATTCAACAATTCTTCTCCAATTAATGACAGAATTTTCATTTTTGGGTGAACTATCCCTTTATAGTTCTATATAGAACTATAGAGTGAAACAGTATATTCAACATTTAAAAAATATATATATTGTTGATAAAAATATATTATTTATGATAATAATAATAATACCAATTGTTTATTTATTTGTTTTATCAAATAACTAAAAAATAAAAATAAAAACTAAATAAAGACTGGAAAACTTTTTGTAAAAACATTTTTTACAACTTTTACTTGTATAGTATGTCATACATAAAAGTGAAAAATTATATTTATCAAGAATTAAAAATTTTTATAATATAAATTAAAACCATTATTATTGATGATAATAAAAACTATTTATTTACTTACTTGCTTATTTTTTTCTTGTTGAATATCCTATTTCAGTCAAATGAATGAATAAATATTATTCTTATGATGATTTTTATTATTACTGTATTAATAATATTAATATATTTTATTATCAGTAATACTAATAATACTTTATTCTTTATGCTAATCTTACTTTTTATTTATTCATGTATGTACTTAATTATTTATAGCAAAAAACTTTTAAAAACCTGAAAAAAGAGGAAACATTTACTAAACCCCCATTTATTGAATATATGAAATTTCATGTTGACTAGATTGCCAAACGTTTGACATAGAATGTTTGGTTGGGACAGTACCTACAGTGTCGTTATATGCTGTTTTGGTAAAATGGGTTGCAAAACCCACAAAACACTGCTTTTGATTAAGGAAGTAAATAGTCTCATTTGTGATTTCATGTTGGCTTAAGATGTTTGTTGTGATCCCTGACTAACAAGTTGCACTATTTGTTTCTTTCTTCTCACACTCTCTCCGTCTCCCACATTCATTCATGTTTCCACCGTCTAAAGTCCTCAGGGCATGATATTGTTCACTGAAAGAGAGAGTGTGACAGGACGGGGAACTTGAGCGCACGAAGGCACGCTAACTACCGTCGGGTGTTGAATAGCTGATCATTACAACAGATTACACAGCATTCTGCTACTCCCCTTACACTCAGCTCCATCTTTTTTTCCTAATCTCCTCCAATCTGCACTCTGTCACATGTCAAACCAGTTTTATGGGCTTTACAATGGAACCACACTCCGGCTTATCTGCAGCTGGGATTTGCCATTGTAGGCTAATTGTCTCTGTGTGTGGAGAACAGAGCGGTATGAGATGGTGGAGATCCATCTGAGATAAGTGGAGATATGGTCTGTAAAGCCTCTCAAATGCAACTGCTGGGGTCAGACCATATGCTCGCAGTAAGTGCTGACCTATAAACCCACAGATCTACATGGATTTATGGATCAAGATATGAATTGTTGATGAAATGCACTGTGGTCCACTACAATGTGAAGCCCAGATGCTGATATACAAAACCACATCATATCTGGATACAATAAAGCAGAAATAACAAAATAATGTTCTAGATAAAACTTAAATAAACACACTCCTTTTAATAGCTCTGCATATTTTATTTTCTAATGGCTCTCTCTTTTTTTCAAGACCCTTGAAATCTAATAATCTGACTGCCTTTCTATGTATGATAGATAGATATGATGGATATGATCACTTCTGCCAGATGTTGCTGGATAAAAATGTATTTTAAAAGAAATTTGGCTATGAAGGGCATTAACTGCATTTTGTTTCTGGCAAGTAATGCAAAAAGCTGGAACATTTTTTATTATTTTATTGAAAAACAGACAGCATAACAATGTGTTATATATATTTATGTATTTATTTGTTTATTTATTTCTATAACCGTTTTGACCCGTGGTACCCAAACAAGCCAAAAGTTGTGAATGCCAAAAGAAGAAATGTTTTCTTAAAGTCATCATGAAACAGTTTTACTTGAATAGTGTGGAAAATGTTCACATTATTTATGATGATAGTGTTATAATAGTATTATTGATACTAATAATATTTACTCATAATACTACACTATACATATTTTTGTTTGCACGCACATGAACCTTATGAATGTGTTAAGCCATTAAAAATGGAGAATGTTTAGGACTGTTTGTGGCTTCAGGGATCTTTCTGTGTGTATGTTTGCAGGTCATTGGATCTAACAGGACCTCTGCTCCTGGGTGGCGTCCCAAACCTCCCTGAGGATTTCACTGTACAGAACCGAGACTTTGTTGGCTGCATTAGGAACCTGACAATTGATAGCAAGCCCATAGACATGGCCAGTTTTATTGCCAACAATGGCACCTTAGCAGGTTAGAAACTCTTGGGTTCATATCATGACAAATCTTCCTTGATTTTTTTAATACTTCATTTTGAAGTACTATAAAAACAAACTCTAACTTTTAAAACTTCCTTCTCAACCTCCCCAAAAATTGTTCATAAACAATAGAAAAAATGTGCATATGACCTTTTTAAATGAGAATTTTTCACAGCACTGTTTTTTTTCTTTCTTTCTTTTGGAACTCTCCATTAAGGTGTCAGACTCCAACCCTAATATTTAAAGTGTGCTCTCCCTTTCTATTCAGGTTGTGCAGCAAAACATGACTTTTGTAGCCAGGTTGTTTGTCAGAATGGAGGTGTATGTGTGAATAGATGGAACACCCACACCTGTAACTGCCCATTAGGCTATGGAGGAAAGAACTGTGAACATGGTAAGATAATCCTCTCTTTCTACTCTATTCTGTAAATCATTCTTCCTTTGACTTGATTTTGCTTAATGGACACATACACATTGACACGCCTCCCATCTTTTGCCCGGATTTGCCCTTGGCCTCCATGAAATACCAATGTGTAAACAAATCCAGTGCACTCAGCAGTTATCTATCTATCTATCTATCTATCTATCTATCTATCTATCTATCTATCTATCTATCTATCTATCTATCTATCTATCTATCTATCTGTCTGTCTGTCTGTCTGTTGTTCTGCCTATCTGTCTGTCGTTCTGTCTATCTATCTATCTGTTGTTCTGTCTATCTGTCTGTCTGTCTGTTGTTCTGCCTATCTGTCTATCGTTCTGTCTATCTATCTATCTGTTGTTCTGTCTATCTGTCTATCGTTCTGTCATTCTATCCATCTACAGGAAATGACAGGTTATATGTCACAATCTTTTTCCACTCTAAACCTGTTTGAGTAAGTGCATTATAATCACAAAGAGTATCTTTTAACAGTAAGTTAAGATTTAAGAGTGCGAATGGGATTGCAACTGGCTTAACATTTTCAGTGAGCTTAGTTTGACCTAATTTCCTGTAGGGAAACCCGGATGAACCCGCATTTTCTAATTATTTTTGCTTATCAATTGGATGGAGGAGCCATGCCATGTTATGAGACTTCAAAAGAACATAAAATTCATAATACTGCCAATGCAAGCAGATCTAAATCCCTCATGTTTGCCCCGAAACTAAATTATAACAATATAATGGTAGACACGATTAACCGGTAGAAATTTGTCAACCGATAAAGATTTTGGACTATTGTCTCTATTACACGTGCATATGATGTTGCTGTGGTCATGAAAACTTACCGTTTGCATGCGTTTTAAGCATTGCAGTTTAAAAACAAGTGATTTTAAGCCATTGAAAAGCAATTAGCAGAGAAAGAGAATTAATTTCGCTATATGCGCATGCTGTCTTAGAGACTGTTTCTGAGCGCTGTCAAAGAGGCGCACGCTCATGAAGACGGTGCTCATAGAGCGCGGGAGTATTGAATTTGACAAATATTTTGCCGCTTTATAGGCCTATACACTTTTATGTGTCAAATGTCTTTTTAAGTGTCCTGTAAACTGTAAACACAGTAATTTAGGTCTTAAGTGAAAACAAACAGCTGAAAAAGAAAACATATGTAACAGTATATTGGATCCGGGCAGCTCTTAAAGTGACAGCAGTCTAATATATTCCTGCTATCTGTCATTCATGTTAATCAAACAACAAAAGAGAGAAAAGCTCTCACTATTCTTGACTAAATCACTTTTGTAACTTTGATAAGAAGAAATATATGCTTAATTTACAAAGTGAAGAATATGCAGTTTTATTAATTTGATTACTTTATACAGTGTACAGTATGTAGCATTTCTTATTTATTTGTTCTATTGCTTGTAATTTGTTTCTTATTCTTGTTTAATCGCTGACTGTTTACTTGTCCTCAGTTTAAAATTTTGGCTAGTATTAGTTTTTTTTTGTGATACTGACTCTGGTGACAAGAATTTTGACATTCCTATGGTATCAAAAATTTTGATCATGAAGTCAATATTTAAAGCAAAAATAACTATATTGTGATATATATCGATACCATGAAATAAAATCACTCATATCGTGATAAAAGATTTTGGTCATATCGCCCACCCCTAGGCCCAACTATGAATATCACTGCTATCACTGTCACACTCCCAGGGCTGGGTCTAAGATATACTACTGTTATTTCCATAAGTTCAGCCCTCGCATATATAGAGAAAGTAAAATATTTGCCCTGAAGACACTGGTGTGGAAGAACATTTCACATTCCTGATTAAGAAATCTCCTGGTTGACTGGGAAACATTCCTCTGTGTGTGAATAATAGTGATTATTTGTGCCTCAGGACAGGAGGGAATGCCAAAGCATCAAGTGGCATTTATTTAATTCAACAGACTAAAGTCTGGATGTCATCTAAATTGTCTGATGCTCTTCTTTCTACAGTTATGCCTGCTTCCCTGCATTTCGATGGCCACGCATTGGTGTCATGGACCGAGACCGACATCACCATCGCTATTCCCTGGTACATGGGTCTTATGTTTCGCACCCGAAAAAGCACAGGCGTTTTACTGCAGGCCAGTGCTGGAGATTTTTCCAAGATTAGTCTTATGGTGAGTATTGTGTTTCAGTAATGCACTCCATTTAATCCTGTTTTCTATGATTGGCCTGCTTTAATAAAGCATATAAATGAGACTTGTATTAGTTTTCTCAGCCTCTTATTTTGTATTTCCAGGTGAACAACAGACACCTTCGGTTCCAGGTGTTTCTGGGAGTCCGACGAGTGGCGCTCTTAGATTTTCCCCAGGTATGCGTGGATAACGGTGAATGGCACCATGTGCTCGTAGAGCTCAAAAGTGGAAAAGATGGCAAAGACATCAAATATATGGCTCTCGTGTCTTTGGACTATGGCATGTTTCAGGTATATGATTTCAATATTTATTTACAGTATATAACATTTCTAAATTAACTAAAACTGAAAAACAAATAAAAATGATATGGACATATTTTTAAAAAAAAACAATAATGACAAAATCACACAACAAAATAACTAAAACTTGAATATGAAAATGAAAAAGGAAGATACAAATTTACTTTCAACTTAATAAGACTTACTATTGCTACTGAAGCTTCTTATATACTCTAAATACACACAATTCTGTGATATTTTCACACTTTTTTATTTCACATATTTATGATATTGATTTGATTTATTATATTGTTTTGTTATCTAGAGGACAGTGGAGATCGGTAACGAGCTGCCTGGGCTTAAACTGAGGAACTTGTTTATCGGTGGACTGCTTAAGAAAGACAACACTGTGCAGGCTGGATTTACTGGCTGCATGCAGGTATGCTCACATAAACACACATTTACATTGTTTAAAGGTGTGTATTGTCTTATTCACATGGGTACGTCATGTGGCCATCTCACAGGGTATGCGAATGGGCGAGACCTCCACCAACACTGCAAACATCAACATACGGCATGCGACGCGAATCCACGCAAAAGACGGATGTAACATACCCGATGCGTGTCAGTCCAACCTGTGTCCATCTCACAGCCGCTGCGCAGACAACTGGGCATCCCACACATGTGTCTGCGAGCCAGGTAACACCAATAGTGCTACAGAACAAAAACCTTTAGAGTATTTATATAGTGGGGTGCAAACACTTTTTCTCTCTTTTCCTGTTCCCCAGGTTATTTCGGCAGGGACTGTATGGATGCATGTCTCTTGAACCCTTGTGAACACACTTCCTCCTGTGTTCGTAAACCCAGCACCAAACGTGGCTACAGCTGTGAGTGTGGACACAATTACTATGGCCAATACTGTGAGCACAAGTGAGTATCTCTCTGTATCTTTGATTCATTCATTCATGTGGCTCACACTAAGGTTTAGGGATGTACATTCAAATAGTTTTGCATACATGAATGCTGCCTCAAATCTTGCAGCTCATTGAACAAAGCTGTGCTGGTAGTCTTTTAAGCAACCAAATGTACCGTTTTGCATTCCCTCGAGTGAAAAAAAGTTTTTCTTTGGAACACAAAATATATTTTTAAGAATGTTTCAAATGTTTTTGTGCATACAGTAAAAGTCAATGGGGTTTAAAACAACACTGGACCCCATTGACTTTCATTGCATATACAAAAAACACAGTCTTAGAGGTTTGGAAATAATTGCACAACATTAATTTTTGGTTGAACTATCCCTTTAATGTTTAGATTTGGTTAGGATTAAGAAAATCACTGAACTTTTAGTTAAATCTTGGTACTTGCTGAAACACGCTGACTGACAACAGCTTTATTGTCTGATGGTCTGTTTCATGAATTGCCAAGGTTTTGTAAGTGGCAAAAACTGTGATAGCAGACGCTGGCAGTGTTTGTGATGGTATTGTTGTGATGATCCTTTAATTCTGGTAATTCCACATGTCTTTGACACCCACACTGTAAGGCTTTTATTTATAATGAAACAAGTAAAATAATTCTCAGACTGCTAGAATGATCCAGTATTTCATCCATTAAAGATAAACTAAAGTAAAAAAAACAGAATCAAAGTTTTAAAAGTGAATTTTCTTTTAAACGTAAAAAATCTTTTTTAACAGATTTTTTCTTGTCATTTTACGTAAATAAAATGAAATAATAATGACAATAACAAAAAAACTAAACTCTTGTTCCAAAAATTAGGAGAAAACAGATAAAAGAATTTCCATGAGTGGAAAAAAGGGTCTATTTCTGAAATGATTTAGTTTCTGTTCCTTTCTTTTACCATAAAAAGATTCTCTTTTAAATGATCACAAAGCTTAAAATGATGTATTGCTTTCACACAAGCTATTTCGTGTTTGCCCGCAGTCAGAATCGACTGCTTTGATTTTACAGCAGAATTTCATGTCCAATTTCAAAGCAAATGCCCCCCTTTTCAAACGTCAAATCAGTCTCAGTCCCCAATAGAAGCTGTTTTGAGTCTCATTCTGTGAAGTTTGAAATTTAAACTATGTCTTTTGCTAGGCACTATTGCGCTGTTGTATTTTTCTCTGTCTCTTTTTTTCACTCTTACTTTGACGTTTGTGCGCACACACAGAGGGGACCAACCTTGTGCTCGCGGCTGGTGGGGATACCCGACCTGTGGGCCCTGTAACTGCGATGTCAGCAAAGGCTTCAAAAGGGACTGTAATAAAACCACCGGAGAGTGTAGCTGCAAGGTAAGCTGCAAGTGATCACATGCTCCAGATTCTCGAAAGAAACCAGACTTCTAGACTTCTAGTTGTCGTCCAACAGTCACACTTCACATAAATTGGACCAAGTAGCTTTTATTCCATTAAGCACACTACTGTTTAAATGTTCGGGGTCAGTAAGATTTTTTTCATGTTTTAATTTTCAGCATCATTACTCCAGCTTCCAGTGTCACATGATCCTTCAGAAATCATTCTAATATGCTGATTTGTTGCTCAATAATTATTTATATACACTTATTATTAATAGTGTTGTGAAAACCATGATACATTTTATTTTCAGGATTCTTTGATGAATAGAAAGTTCAAAAGCATTTATTTGAAATACAAATATTTTTTAACAAATATTTTACTGTCGCTTTTAAACAGATTAAATGCATCAAATTGAGTGCATGCTTGCTGAATAAAGTATTAATAAAAAAAAACTTTGTTTCCACCACAGAATAATAAACAGTATATATATTTATTTATTTTTATTATTTTTTTTCTTATCTCACAATTACATTTTTTCTCTCTGTTCTGATTTTATATCTCACAATTTAGTCTACAGATCTCAGAATTGCGAGATGTTAATTATAAATTCTGAAAAGAAAAGTCAGAATTGTGAGATAAAAAAGGTCGCAATTACCTTTTTTATTTTTTATTCTGCTTTGGAAAAAAACAGAATTGCAAGATGTAAACGTACAATTCTGAGCAAAAAAGTCAGAATTGCAAGATGTAAACTAAGAATAATAAGATATAAACTCACAAAGTTTATGTCTCACAATTCTATAAAAAAGTTGTGATATAAAAACTTGCAATTGCAATAGAAAAAAACAGCCTTCCATATTAATTTCAGGTTCATGCTCACAAAATTCCATTATTTTCTCATCCTCCCTTTTTCAGGACAATTACTTTCGGCCTCTTGGTGCAGACACTTGCTACCCGTGTGATTGTTTTCACCTTGGAGCGCATTCCCGGACATGTGACCCTGTAACGGGCCAGTGCCCCTGTAAGATGGGTGTGGTGGGTCGTCAGTGCAACCGTTGTGACAACCCCTTCGCAGAGGTGACAGCCGGGGGATGTGTGGGTATGTGTGATGTCAACTGGCCAGGATATTAGTTAAATGTTGTTAACCTAATTTCAAAACTGCTCACAGAATGCTTGACAATATCTTGGACAACTGAATAAATAATAATATATAATATATATAAAAAATATATTTGCAAGCGCAGTATGATGAAATGTAAGTGTAATACACTCCAGTCATGAGCAGACTGCTTTTATGTCAGCATTGAGTGTCTGTACTGACTGAGGTTTAGAAATAATGGACATTTGTGGTTCCTAAAAAGGTTTTATCATTAAGACAGCAACAAACAATGGCATCTGTTTTGCATTTTTTCTTCTCCCTCACTCTCACTCCATTTTTTGTTATCTAGTGGTTTATGATGGTTGTCCCAAAGCCTTTGAAGATGGTATCTGGTGGCCCCGCACCATGTTTGGTGGCCCTGCAGCCACAAACTGCCCCAAAGGATCCAGTGGTACTCTCTTTAATCAAATCAAGAATTTACATAAACAATATCAAAAGTTGGACACACTTGACTGAATTTGAAAAGTTGGAGTTTTGTAGACAGCTATATTTATTTATTTAAAAATTGATTTTTTTAATAGAAATTTCTAGTAAATTTCACAAATAATTATAAAAAACTGGCAAGTAACAAGTTGAATTGAATGTGAAATTTTGAAGTAGATGTACATTTTGAAGTTTCTTGCAAAAAAAATTCTTCAATAATCTTTGTTTTAATTTAATTATGTTTTTTTACAGTTTATAATTCTAAATATACAGTTAAATGTATATAATTTAGTATATATAATCTGCCCTAATTAATAACACATTTTAACCTTTGTAGACAATTATATTTATATAATTTTAAATATAGTCAAGTCAAGTCAAGTCTGCTTTATTGTCAATTCTTCCACATGTACAGCACATACACACAGAGAATTGAAATTGCGTTACTCTCAGACCCTTGGGTGCATACAGATAACATAAATACAGATTAAATACAAAATACAACTATACAAATATACAAATAAGGTAAAATGTAAAAATATATATATAAAGCACAAGGCATATGGCAGATAGAGTGCAAACCAGTAAAGTAAACAACAGTGCAGATATAGTGATTGTAGTGCAAAAAATGATTTGTAGTGCAAAAGACCTTATTCAGACTGATTAAAGTGACAGTGTGTGTGTGTGTATTTGGGAGGGGGGAGTGGGAGAGTCCGTTAGAGGGTCAGAGTTCAGTGGTGCGTGGGGCAAAAGAGGGGAGGGGGGGCAAGGTCGGGAGGGAGTTCAGCTTCCTGACAGCCTGATGGATGAAGCTGTCCTTCAGTCTGCTGGTCCTGGCCTGGAGACTCCGCAGTCTCCTCCCTGATGGCAGCAGACTGAAGAAGCTGTGTGTCGGGTGGGTGGGATCACCTGCAATGCAGAGGGCTTTGCGGGTGAGAAGGGTGTTGTAGATGTCCTGAAGGGAGGGGAGAGAGGCACCAACGATTATACACACACACACACACACAAATAAACTACATAAAATAAACTACATACATTTTATTTTTACTGTATTTAAAAAATTAAAATGATTAACAATAACAAAGTAGATGTGTCCAATTTTTTGACTGGTAGTGTATGTAGGAATTTTCATCTTTTTATTACATTATTGTTGAATGGTTTATCAATATATATCCTCATTTGTTGTTTGACAGGCACAGCTATCCGTCATTGCAGCGATGATAAAGGTTGGTTTCCACCTGAGCTCTTCAACTGCACTTCCCTCAGCTTTTCAAAGCTAAAGAAAGAGGTTTGTCACTCTTTTGCTGGTTGATTCAAGTTGATTCAACTTCCAAATTATAGTCATGGAAGAAATTGTACACTACACTATTAAATATTCTACTCCGTCTTACACAATCCTAGAAGTGACCAATGTTTCCTCCTTCATGTGTGACTTAGAGTGAGGATCTTCATGCTAATGCTTCTCGAATGGATGGAGAAAGATCAAAAAGCCTTGCGGGCCTGCTGCACTCTGCCACTGACCACACGGATCGCCTCTTTGGGAATGACGTGAGGACTGCCTACTATCTGCTGGCCAGTGTGTTAGAGCATGAGAGTCTGCAGCAGGGCTTTGAGCTCACCGCCACTCATGATGCCGACTTCAACAAGGTATAGACCTCAAAGCCTTCAAACACGCTTCCAGAATCAAACAGGATTTTAGTATCTTCACATTCAAGTTTAATCTGATGGGTCCAAGATGACCTGCAAGCTCTAGCTCTCTTAACCAAGATGGTCCAACTAGTGACCATAGTTGACCAGCTTTAACCAGTTAGAAGGCATGTAAATCTATCCAACTGCCCGTCATTGCATTGAAAATAAATGTTGGCTTCCACCTGAGCTCTTCAACTGAACCTCCCTCAGCTTCTCAAAGCTAAAGAAAGACGTTTAGGACAACTTTGTTGGTTGATTGAAGGTGGAAACTTTTTGGAACCCAAATCTTAATTGTGTTAGTTGGTCAAATTGCTGTTTGGTTCAAGATGACCTACCAGCTCCAACTCTCTTAACCAAGATAGTCTACCTGGTTGACATGGACCTTACCAGTTGGTAATCTATGTGTTCAACCATCTAAACCAGGTTGAACCAACTAATGAACATAAATTACCAGCTTTAACCAGTTTGAAAGCATGTAAGCCATCAGATTAAATATATCAAGTTTATGCAATTTAAAAATCTTGTTTTACTCTCAGACGTATACATATGTCTATTAAATTTATTTTATTATATATTTTTTAAAAATGATACAAATGTTTAAAAAATTCGTTAAATAATGTATTAATTTTTCATATTTTATTTTATGAATTATTTTATAAATTCATTCATTTACATTCATTTTATTTTGAAACCACAGTGGATGGTTACAGTCCAGTATGAATAAACATTACTCTTCTTTGTTGTGGTAGAACATCATTAAAGCTGGAAGTGCCATCCTTGACCCTGTCAACAAGGAGCACTGGGAGAAGATTCAGCGCTCTGATGGGGGGACGGCGCATCTGCTGCACCACTTTGAGGAGTACGCCAACACTCTGGTACAGAACATGAGGAAGACCTACTTGAGACCCTTCACCATCGTCACTGACAACATGAGTTAGTATTGGGTTCTCCATCCTGTAGCATCTGCTCTGCTCAATTTAGAGTGTTTGATTTAAAAATATGTATAATTTTTCTTTACAACCAGTTGTGGCACTAGATTTTCTGGACTCCACTGCAAACCAAGACAAGATTCCTCGATTTCAGGAAGATAATGAGGTGTACTCAAAAGAGCTGGAGTCATCTGTCCTGTTCCCAAACCTGCCGAAAAAGAGTAAAGGTTGTCCCTTTGAAACTTGTTTCTTTATATTACCAATAATATTCATGGAAATGTGCAATAATAAAATGTAATTCTAACCTTTATTATGTCTTATACACTATAGATGCTTTTACCACAGAGCCTCCAGCCCAGATTGAACCAACTGAGTCTTTCATCAGTGTGGACGGATCAGATACTGTTGATTTAACACCATCCACTAAGAAAAGACGCCATGCAGAACAGCCCGATCCACCTGCTGTTGTGATGGTGATGATCTACAGGTCTCTGGGTGGACTCCTTCCAGAGAGTTATGATCCGGACCGTCGCAGTCTTAGGTAGCACTTCAGCCAGCAACAGATTTCCTTATTCATGAGATGCAATAATAATAAAAAAACCATATCAATTAATATGAGTAATATTAAATAATTAGGGATGCACCGATATTAAAATTCCAGTCAATATGACAAGATGATACAGTAATTATTTTCATTCTGGTAAATAGTCGATATTAAAATTCTATACCATTTTGTCTAAATAGATTAAATTAAACCACTAAATACTAAAATCAATCAATTTAAATGCTAATAGTGAAACAATGACATTAGAATGTACAGTATCAAAAATTTATATTTATTTTGAGATTTGCTAAAAATGCTTTAAAGATTTACTTTGAGTGTTAGATGACAGCAAAGGTAATCTAAATGTAAAAATAGAGCAAATGAGCATGAACAATTTAGTATCTAATATCTATGGAAGCCCATTTTCGCCACATAAGAAAGAAACTTTGGTAAATCATAATTAGATATAGAATTAGATATAGAAGTCAAAATTATGAGATATGAAGTCATAAGTATGACATAGTCATAATTATGTGACAGAAAGTCAAAACTGACAAACTTTCATGATTATGAGATAAAAAAGATGAAATTATGACAAATTTATTGAGGAAAAATTATGAGGTACCAAGTCATAATTATGAAATAAAAAGTCTAAATTTTGACGTACTAAGTCATAATCATGAGATAAGTTGAAATTATGAGATAAAAATTTGAAATGATAAATGATGGCATAAAAAGTCAAAATGTCATACTAAAGTCAAAATTATGACAATATGTTATGTTATATTATGACTTTTTATGTTATAATGTCAACATTTTATCTCGTAATTATGATTTAGCATCTAATAATATAGATTTTTATAATCATAATTATGATTTACCAAAGCATTTTCCCCCCCATTCTTCTTCTGTAAATATCAGCCAATACAGATAAATAAAAAAAGATCTCTAATACTGGCAGATAACCAATATGGTACCGATATGACAATGTCTTTTTTCATTCTGGTGCTCTACACATTCCCAGACTACCCGTCATGATTATGAGATAAAAAATATGAAATTATGACAAATTTATTGAGGAAAAATTATGAGGTACCAAGTCATAATTATGAAATAAAAAGTCTAAATTTTGACGTACTAAGTCATAATCATGAGATAAATTGAAATTATGAGATAAAAATTTGAAATGATAAATGATGGCATAAAAAGTCAAAATGTCATACTAAAGTCAAAATTATGACAATATGTTATGTTATATTATGACTTTTTATGTTATAATGTCAACATTTTATCTCGTAATTATGATTTAGCATCTAATAATATAGATTTTTATAATCATAATTATGATTTACCAAAGCATTTTCCCCCCCATTCTTCTTCTGTAAATATCAGCCAATACAGATCAATAAAAAAAGATCTCTAATACTGGCAGATAACCAATATGGTACCGATATGACAATGTCTTTTTTCATTCTGGTGCTCTACACATTCCCAGACTACCCACTCGTCCTGTCATCAACACTCCTGTAGTGAGCGTGGTGGTCCACAGGGACGGAGAGCCTCTCCCCACCCCACTCCAGAGACCCATCACCCTGAACTTCAGGCTCCTGGAGACCCACGAGAGGACCAAACCTGTGTGCGTCTACTGGAACCACTCCATCCCGTGAGTCCTTAATGAATGACCAGATTATATATTTTTTTCTGATTTGGCAAGAATAAGCCAATCTCTGCTTGTGCTGTTATTATTGGGTAATCATTTATTTTATACATATATATATATATAGTTTGGGGTCGGTAAGATTAATTTAAGAAATTAATACTTTTTATTCAGCAGCGGTGCATTAAATTACTCAAAAGTGACAGTATAATGTTACGAAAGATTTTTATTTAAAATGCTGAACTTTTGAACTTTGCGTTCATCAAAGGATCCTGAAAAAATGCATCATGATTTTTCACAAAAATGTGCAGAAAATCAGCATATTAGAATGATTTCTGAAGGATCATGTGATACTGAAGACTGGAGTAATGATGCTGAAAATTCAGCGTTGCATCATAGAAATAAATTACATTTTAGAATATATTCATAGAAAAGATTTATATTTAATTTTAAATTTATAGAGTTATATTAAATTGTAATTAAATTGCTGTTTTACTGTCAAATAAATGTAGCCTTGGTGAACATAAGAGACTTCTTTCTAAAACATAAAAACATCCTAGCAACTCCAACTTTTGAATGGTAAAGTACAGTAAATTACTGACTGAATTAATTCAATTTTTTCAAAATATTTAATCAAAATTCACTGAAAAATTAGCTTGTTTGAAAATCTACCAGCATACTCATCAGTGAAAATACATTCATTTCTCTCTCTCTCTCTCTCTCTCTCTCTCTATATATATATATATACACATATACACACACATATATATATATATACACAAACACACACACACACACACACACACACACACAATTAAAAACCACCCAAACCCCCTATAAATCTTGATCGTACATTGTTGCTGATTGATTGTCTCTTCTCAGGTCTGGCTGTGGGTTTGGATCCTCAGGGTTATGGAAACCCTGACTTCTGTTGGCTCTCTGTTTATGACACTCTTATCTGGAGCATCACAGGACCAATCTCCATAGTAGTGCTGGTCAGTTTGTGTATTTTAATCTTATTTAACACAGTGGAAGCACTGCATTCCTTTCCATCTCCCAACTGATGTATTTGGTTTTGAGTAAATAATGGAAAATAAACCTCTTTGTTTAACAGATAAATACAGTCCTAATTGTGCTGGCAGCCAAAGCCTCGTGTGGACGGCGCCAGCGAACGGAAAAGTCAGGAGCAATGTAAGTTCAGTGAGAAAGCTTAAAGGTCAAACTGAACAATAATAAGCAGGTACAAGCTAATCTTTTTCATCATTCTCATTTGCTCTTGTGCAGCTCTGCTCTTCGAGTGGCCTTCCTCCTCCTGTTGCTCATCAGCGCCACCTGGCTGCTGGGTCTAATGGCAGTCAACAGTGATGTGTTGTCCTTCCACTACCTCTTTGCCATCCTCAGCTGCTTGCAGGTACATACAGTATGGTCATGTGCATGGGCATTTGCATTAACCATTGGGCTAGGCGGGGCTGAAGCCCCGGGGCCCGAGTATCTCTTTGCCATCCTCAGCTGCTTGCAGGTACATACAGTATGGTCATGTGCAGGGCCGCATTAACCATTGGGCTAGGCGGGGCTGAAGCCCCGGGGCCCGAGCAAGGAGGGGGCCTGTGATTGGCTGTAGAGTAGATTGATGGACATCGGTAGCGCCGATCGCAAAAAAAACCACCACGCCCCTCATTTTGTAGTGCTATTATTTAGTGGAGTTTTCCGTAAATTCCATGCATTACCATTAGAGATTAAAACGTCACATTTGAATTTGTTTTACCAATCAAATGCATTTATTATATATTTTACTTTTGAACAAACTGTGCACGTAGCCTATCTATCAGGTGATCACTGCGCCTAATGTCTGCATTCACCTCTCTTCACTTCATTCTGGTGTAATCTAGAAATGGTCATGCAAAGAACAATCTGCGATAAGTAAAAATGTCAACTATTCTTAAAAAAAAATTTAGGAGAGAGGGGAAAACATGAGGTAGTCACTAAAATCCACAGCTAGTTTATTTTACTAAAGCTGATGATGGAGTGGGAGTTGTGGAAGCGCAAATGGACCGGACACATGGAGCAGATAAAAACACAGCGTCATCGTCCCCACAGATTTTAGGTTAGTTTGATTATTAACTTGATAGATGTAGCTATAGTGCTTTTTGTGTTTGAACAAACTCTATAGGGCTAGTATATTCGCTTATGGGTTGAGAAATTCATTTTGCGCGTCAAATGTAAGCTTTTCATTTAAACACATTTTAAGCATTTTGGTTTAAAAACTAATTTAACTGTTCAGGGACATTAAGCAGTGGGACAGAATTCATTTTGGCAAATGCGCGCGTTAAGACGGTTTCTGATACTTCCTCGTACAGCGCCTTACTTACTAAACTAAGCGCGAATAAAAACAGCGCGAATAACATGAAAGTTAAAACAATTTTAAAAGATGAGGTAAAAATATTAATCAAAATATAAACATGGATAATTAAACACAATGCAATGGGAATTACTTAATGTGTTTTATATAAACCATATGGGATTGGATTGCTCTCTTTAACAGACCGTTTTGCTTGTGTATTATGACAAATGTGTATGTATTTAATTATTCAGTAATGATGTGTATTTTTTTAATTTCAGGGCATTTGCATCTTCTTTTTCCACTGTATTCTCAACAAAGACGTGAGGAGGAACCTTAAAAGTACCTTTACAGGGAAGAAAGTACCAGCTGAAGATCCCAGTACAACACGGGCTACCTTACTCACAGTGAGTCTGACACATTTTCAGTTAACAAAATAAATAAGTTAATTAAAAATGAAAAATTCATGTATAGGCCCAATGTATTTACTGACTAATCACTAACAGTGAATCTCTTCATCTGTCATCCCAGCGTACTCTGAATGGTGACGTCTACACGGAGGATGGAGGTCTGTACCGGACCACCATTGGAGAGTCCACTGTTTCTCTAGAGACCTCTGTTAGATCAGGCAAGAGTCACGGCAGCAGCTACCTTGTTTCCACACTCAGGTAATGCACCAGGAGTGAATTACAATTTTAGATATTTTTTATTGAATCCTACAACTGACCAATCAGAATTAAGTATTTCTTAAACATTCGTGTAATAAAACAATGTTTCATTTGAAATGCTAATGCAAAATATCTCCATACCTCCTCGTTAACCTCTTAAAATGAGAATCGTGTATCATTTGAACTTCCCCAGACCCCTTGATTTTTCTCTCATATATTAATGGTCTAAATATATCTGGAATTATGAACTATTAGGTTAGGCAGTATTTGCACTAACCTATTTGCACCAATTATTAGCTGTTATATTGTGCGTAAACGTCTCAAAGGGGCATTCGATTTTAGGTCACTCCACTGAATATCTTTACTTGAGACTAAGTTCATTATGACTATCAGTGGGTGTACTTTAGCCATATTTATGACTTATATTTTTTACCATAACCACTGACAGAGCCCTACAGTATTGTAATTCACAGCACAGTGTCATCTGTTACATGGATCTTATATTGGATCCAATGTGTATTGCTTCACATGTTTGATCTCTCAGACACACTTCTAACTGCAAAGCGTAGCGGTAAAGCATATGCCATTTACAGAGAAAAAGTTATTAACTAATCAGAGAAGAAATTCTGGTCATATATGTAATATTGCTATATTGGCAGCTGCATTTGTGAACATTTCACATGCAACATACTGTCACTGAATAACTTTAGTGTGACTCCACTTAATGTAATGATGATTATGTAATAATGTATAGATTTGATGTTGTTTTCACTCAGGGAGAAGAAGCGCAGCATATCGTCTAATGGTGGAAATGTGGGGCATGACGAAGGAGACTCGTCGCTCTTCTTCCACAAGAGTAAAAAGGCAGAAGGTGAGGACAGAAATAACCCTTAGGAGCATGCAACTATTTTTAAAACCATTGAAGGCTCAGCTGGTATCATAACCTCTGAATAATAATTTTCTGTTATTTTCAGACTCGGATTCGGACAGTGAGCTCTCAGTGGATGAACACAGCAGCTCCTACGCTTCCTCCCACTCCTCGGACAGCGAGGACGAGGCCAGGCACTCCAGGACCAAATGGAATAACGAGAGAACGCCCATCCATAGCACTCCGAAAGGTGCCTGTAGCCTCTTCTGTGAACTCTGACCTGCTCTTTTATGTGTTTTATTCATTTTATTTTTATTTAAACTTGGATTTTTGATAACTTTACTCATGTTGTTCTGCAGTTGATGCTGTGTCCGGTCAAGGGAAGCCATACTGGCCGCAGGAGCCGCCCACAGCCTGTGAAAGTGAGGAGCCGGGTGGTCCAGAGAAACTGCGGGTGGAAACAAAAGTGAATGTGGAGCTTCATCAAGGGAATAAATTAAATCACAATGGAGATGTGTCGCAAAGTGAGAGTTCACCCAGTCAGCCAAACAGCAACCAGTTACCCAGAAGAGGTGAGCGACAACTACTTAAACGAAATAAAAATTACTACTTAAAAACAAAAACTAAAGGGAAAAACAATTAAGAAACAAGTGAATGAAACCATTTTAGTACTTGAAAAATTTTCTTCCTACATAAGTTAGTAATTAATAATAGTATAATAAAATATAATAATTTATTAGATAATATGTATCTACATATATATATATATATATATATATATAAATAAAATATTCTGTATTATATTATATTAGTACCTTTATTAGGTACTAATAACCTTGATGACCAATATTACAATTATATTTAATCATTTAATAGAGAATAGAGTACTGTAAAATAATTAATTACACTATTATTATTATTATTATTTTTTTTTTTCAAAATTTAAAAACTAGAAAAAATAAATAAATAAATAAATTATTCTATTAAAATATTCTGTATTATGTTATATTGTATTATGTTAGTACATTCATTAGGCATTTAAAAGAACAAGATCACTGATATTAAAATAATATTTAATAATAATAAATTAAATAATACAATTATAATAAAATAGCAAAAATTATAATACAAAAATCTAATTGATTTGTGCCTATTCATGAATTTTATTACAAAAATAAACTATTTCTTTAATTAGAATATATTATATATTTTAAATAATATAATTGTGTGTGTATATATATATATATATATTCTATTAAAATATTATATTATACTATCATTTCCCTTTTATTAGGCATTTTAAAGAACAAGATCACATATCCACCCCCACTGACGGACAAGAACATGAAGAACCGCTTGAGGGAGAAGCTCAGTGACTACAACCCACCCCAGATCCCCCGAAAGACTCCATCGGTGGGGTCAAACGAGGGGGTTCGCTCAGGAACCGAGGCCAACAGCATCATCATCAAACCACCTCCATTACCACCTCAGTCTGCACTGAACGGGATGACCGTAGAGCTGGGCACGAGCCCCGTCACCCTGGCGGACAAAGACTTTGATTCGGAGTGAGTTGGAGGTCATATGCTGATCATTAGGATTTATTTGGTCACTTTCTGATTGTAACACCTCTCTTTCTTTCTCTTGTTAGTGGCAGCAATGAAACATCAATCTGAGTCTTCAACTTGAAGGATGCTGAATGAACTGGAGCGGGTTTGAATCAGTTTCTGTGTCCCCACTATTATTAAAGCACAACATTGTCCTGCTCTGAAATTGTTTTTAGTATTTATAAAGGTTCATTTAATACAAAAGGAAGCCGGGCGCTAGCTATCCCAGCATTCCAAAGTGCTACATTGTCCAAGTTGAGCAGAAAAGTTTTCTGACATCGAAAAGGATAAAGTTGATCTGGAGTTACAGCAAAAGACTTTGATATTATTTAGCATTTGTACAGTTTATTCCAGAATTCATCAGTCATAAAAAGATGACTTATGATGTGTAAGTAATGTTTATAGTGACATTTTGTATTTTAGATGTGTAATAGGGTTATCTGTAAAATTGTAAATTAGGATTTCACTGTGATGCCAATATTGAATATTTATGTTTACTGTGGTATTTTTTACAGCACTGTTTTGAATGTTTATGTTGTGTTTTTTTATACTGTGCATTTTTAAGCAGATGAAGCTTAATACGTCGTTTTATTTTTTGCCCCAAATGTCTGAATTTTCTTTCCCCCAGTTATGTTTCAGATGAATTATTAGGATGAAGATGACCATCATACACACTGTCTGTCATTGGGTTCAATGGTCAGGTGTGTTTTACAGTGATTACCTCTTACAGTATTTTACATCTTATGTTCAGCATGCCTTAAAGTCTTTGCCAGTGCTGTACATAGAAAAACAGTGTTTTGTTTGCTCTGCATATAAATTACCAACAAAGAATCAAAAGATTCCTAAAGTGCCTGTCGACTATTTAATAGCTCTGCCAAACCTCTTGTGTAAATAGTATAGACTGAGACATTCAGGGAGCCGTTCTTTTGTTTTTACTCATGTTAAAGATCAGTCTATGTGAAAGTGATGTCAGGTCAGTAACTATGTAATCTGTAATAGTTTAGAAGCATTTATTGATCGGTAGTCCTTAAAGGGTTATTTCACCCAAAAATGAAAATTCTGTCATTAATTGCTCACCCTCGTGTTGTTTGAAACCCGTAAGACCTTAATTCATCTTCGGAACAAGATTTAAGATATTTTTGATCAAATCTGAGGGCTCTCTGACCCACCCATAGACAGCAAGGTAACTACCACGTTCAAGGTCCAGAAAAGTACCAAGATGATCGACAAAGTAGTTCGTGTGACATCAGTGGTTCAACTGTAAAGTTATGAAGCTACGAGAATACTTTTTTGCGCAAAGAAAACAAAAATAATGATTTTATTCCACATTTTCGTCTCTACTGCTTCAGTTGTGGACGCGCGTTCACGGATCTGGGTCAGCGCCGCCACACGCTCGTGTATATGGTACTGTCGTGAAGTACCAAATACGTTGTCTTACGGGTTTGAAACAACACGAGGATGAGTAATTAATGACAGAATTTTCATTTTTGGGTGAACTAACCCTTTAAGTGAACACACATTATCACATGAAATATATTAAATGTGTATCCATGAAATACCTCCATTACTTGTCAAAGCTCCTAGATATTAGATACCAGCATGTAAAATAAGGTATTTATATTCTTACTATTCGCACTGATAAAACATTTGAACATTGTAAATAAATGAATTTAAAAGATTTAATTAAAAATCTGTATGAACTTGTATCTTTTTTTCCCCTCACTAAAATGACTAATATTTCTAACTATTTGCTATAATGAAATTCCTTCATAATACACTACTGTTCAAAAGTTTGAGATATGTGATTTTTTTTTTTAAATGTATATGGTTTTATTCAACAAGGACACATATTTGACAGTAAAGACATTTATGAGATTTACTTTCAATTCATCAATAAATATAAATAAAAAATAAATCCGTTTCCTCAAAAATATTAGGAAACACAATGGTTTTTAACATTGATAATAATGAAAAATGGTTCTTGCACAGCAAATCAGCATATTAGAATGATTTCTGAAGGATCATGTGACAATGAAGACTGGAGTCATGACAGCTGAAAATTCAGATTTGCATCACATGAATAAATTACACCTTAAAATATATTAAAATAGAATAGAGTTTTAATTTTTTTTATTGAACCAAATAAATGCAGCCTTGGTAAGCAAAGTGACAAAAACATTAAATAAATAAATACAAAATCTTGTATCTTTTTTTCCCCTCACTAAAATGACTAATATTTCTAATTATTTGCTATAATGAAATTCCTTCATAATACACTACTGTTCAAAAGTTTGAGATATGTGATTTTTTTTTTTTTTTAAATGTATACGGTTTTATTCAACAAGGACACATATGTGACAGTAAAGACATTTATGAGATTTACTTTCAATTCATCAATAAATATAAATAAAAAATAAATCAGTTTCCTCAAAAATATTAGGAAACACAATGGTTTTTAACATTGATAATAATGAAAAATGGTTCTTGCACAGCAAATCAGCATATTAGAATGATTTCTGAAGGATCATGTGACAATGAAGACTGGAGTCATGACAGCTGAAAATTCAGATTTGCATCACATGAATAAATTACACCTTAAAATATATTAAAATAGAATAGAGTTTTAATTTTTTTTATTGAACCAAATAAATGCAGCCTTGGTAAGCAAAGTGACAAAAACATTAAATAAATAAATACAAAATCTTGCCAACCCCAAACTTTTTAATGATAGTGAGTTAGTCAATTTAAGTGAACAAAACTTTAAAAATTCATGAATTATTTAAAAAATAATTATTAAACATGCTCCCCCATCTACCATGCTACTGAATGATTACCAGACTCAAATACCATAGTATTTTCATGATTATTTATGTGATAAAAACTTGCTGTTTGATTATGGTGACGTGTTAAAAAAGTGTTTAAAAAAACATGGCTTTACCAATGGAACCATGGTAATTCCCATTATAGTATTTGGAAGTGTTTTGCTAGTATTGTGTAATGAAGTGTAGAATAAACAAGTCAAATATAAAATGTTAAAATGTAGATAGAAAGTATAATGTGTGATTAACAGACAGAACGTTATCTCTGACGGTTCAGTTGATTAAAAGTAAAAACAATGATCTGTCATTGCGCGCCACCTAGTGGACACACAATCATCCAGTGGTCGAGGCTAACTGCAGTGCAAACCCCCCAAAACGAGTCAAACCAGACCTGTCACATAGCCGTCTAGACCTAAAGGCGTATGTTCACGTCCAAACAAGTCCACTTCAAAAGAATTACAGATAAATCATACACCTTCGCGTTTGTTTTCATCCTCGCGTGCGTATATGACGCATAAACTTTAAGCATGGATTTGACAGAGTTATGGGATTAATGTCCGCCTCGCTTGTTAAGACACAACAGGCCCTCTATTGTTGTTTAATATTCAAAATACATCAACTAACTTGAGCACATTTTACTTCATTCACGAAGAAGGAAGATTTGAGAGCGTTTCTATTTGATAAGAGACGACTGTCAGTTATCGGCCCCTTTAAGAGCGTCTGTCGCTGTCATTGACGAAATTTCCTGCTGTGAAGTGAGTCTCGCTGGATATCAACAACAGATTGAAACGAACCCCAAATGATGGTTTGCCGTTTGCATGCGATTCTAATCCGTAATAACGCTGGAAATAACATCTGACAGCTCAGGGAAGATCAATATGTGTCCGCTTGGGCATTTATCGCCGGGGTTCTCATCATCGAGCTGGTAGCAGGTGGCGACAGAGCGGGGCGAAGCTCGAATATTCATGACTTCCTGTTAATGAAACTTAATTACGAATTCCGTGCAAGGTGGGTAAAAAAAACTTTCTTCCCCTTTCTGGGTGTTAATCCCGCGGCGGGCGGGGGTGCATGTTACAGTGTGTCAGACTGAAGAAGCTTTTGTTACATTGTTGCGTTTGAATTCGAATCCTCAAACTCATTTACAGCGCGAATGTGCCACATTGTTTGTAGTTTCGCACAGCTGCAGCGCGTTTTCTGTACACATGTTTATTTCACGGTTTTATTTAGGCTAATATATTTTGTGGCTTAATGTGACAACCATCCCTTAGCCTCAAGACGAGGTAAGAAACGATTTCCAATATTTTGCACGCGCACGAAAGCCGCCATTCTCCACGGCATCGATCTAGAAGATGTTGTGTAGTGATGAAAGGCGTTTAGGTCAAGGCATTAATCGGCAATATATTGATGGTGCAACTGTGTCAACCCTCGATGTTTTATTGATGAGATCCAACTTGAACTACACGGTGAGGTGATGATGATGCAAAACCCTGGAGCAGAATGCTTGGAAATAAAACGTGCTAATAAGACGCTTGTTGAGAGTGCAGTACACGAGAAACAAAATGTATGAACGCGCAAAACATTGCTGTCGGATAATAGGCTGCAGAGTATGACAATAGGTGCGGATGATGGGGTTTAGAGAGAGTGGGGGAATGGAGATGTCTGACACAATGCCGGTGTCGAAGGGAGCACAGACGAGCAGCCTGACCGCTAAACTCATTGTCAGAGTCGGGGAGAGTGAAAGGGGAGTCGCTCAGTGGCCTCATAGTTGTGGTAGTCATGGTGTTTACCTATGATGTAATTGTAATGGGTGTTATTAATGTAGCCTAGAAGTAAGTGCTGCGTTACAATAGAGTGGCGTTTTGAATAGAGTACAGCATAGAATCATAGTCACAGAATGTTGTTTTGTTTTCTATTGTAAAACAGACTTGTTAATTATACTTTCCCGGTTAAAAGGGAACGTTCTCAGAACTTTGGTTAACATTCTAGCAAGGTTCTCGCAAAGTTACTTCCTCCTGTGAAGTTAAAGTTCATGGAGTTAATGTAAAGTTATCTGGTCTTTAATAACATTTTGGGAATGTTAGCAAAAGCATTTATACGTTGTTTATGGAAAGTTTTTCTGAAACATTTTAGTTGGACATTCGTCTGAAGCCCAAAGTATACTTCAGATTTGGCGCAAACGCTTGGCGCATGCGTAGAGCCGAACACACAGTCTTTCTATGGCCCTGTCCTAAATGGCACACGTCCTGTGCACTTGTAAACCCAAATTATACTTAGAACATGTAGGCTATACTCCACACAATGTCTGCATGATGTAAATTTCGTCAGCAGGATGGTCCAAGGACGTCCATGCACGCAACAGTTGGAGCAAGCTGAATGTTGCTGAGATAGAAGAGTCCACTAGGTGGTACTGCGCACGGGTCAAACTTATCCATCCGCGGTTGAGTATACTTTGAAAGCTGTGCGAACGTTGCTGCGCACAAGGGCCCTGTCCCAAATGGCACCCTAAACCCTCGTGTCTTCCTCGGAATCCGCACTTTCGTGACGTAATGCTGCTTTGACTGTGGGGTAGAAGAAGTCTGCTGCGGAGCTCGCCACAGTGCGAGCTCGGCAGAAGAGTGGCTCGAGGGCGCAGAACGGCCGCAAAGGGGGCGCTCGCGAGCACCCTTCTGAACGCTAAAATGACTAATTGGACACCCTGCGGTCTGGTGGACTTAATGGACACGAGCACGAGGCGGCCATTGTAAGTCCGCAAGACCGAAAGTCCACATGAAGTGTGCCATTTGGAACAGGGCCAAGACAGAGCGAACCACAGAAAATTAGCTTTCAGAAGAATGCTCGCGAGCGCCCCCTTTGTGGCCGCTATGCGACCTAGATGCGCTCTTCTGCCGAGCCCACCATGAGGCGACTCCACTAAAGATTTCTACTTAACGAGGTGGCGTTATGTAACGAAAGTGTGGACTTGTGTATAATAAATATATAAAGTGTCAACGTATAGCTACTCCATTTGATGGACGTGAGCCCTAGCACTCAACAAGTGCACACTAGGAAGTTTAGTCCTTGTTCAGTGTCTGCAGTATCTCTCTCCAGAAGTCATCTATAAAAATATCTTTGTACTTATTTAAACTAGAGAATCTTAACTTGTCACAAGTGCTCATCAGCGGAGCCATCTGTTTTTGTTAACATCTCCAGTAGTTTGTTGTTGTTCTGTCTCATCAATTTCTTGTTCTATTGTGAAACGATGGGCAATGATGCCACCTTATGGACAAACCAATTAGTTACACAATTCAAGGCGCATGTCCAAGCTAAGTGTATAATGTATGCGCAGCTAAAATAATGCGCTCGTACAGTACGCATGTACTATGCTGGTGATGACATTTGCATCATGCACACTGTATGCTTACCATAGCAGTCATGTAAAAACCAAAACTTTTTAAAAGTTATATTTATGAGCTTTTTAATGCCTTTAATGTGATAGGACAGTAGAGAGGAGACAGGAAAGGACTGGGCCGAGAGAGGGGAACAAGATCGGTGAAGGACCACGAGACTGTAATCGAACCCGGGTCACTGCAAGTGCAGTTGCGTTACATATCGGCGCACTAACCATGAGGCTATCCGCCCCGACAGGGCTTAACATTTTTATACGTTACCACTTATTAGTTTAAGTAGGGATGCACCGATATGAAAATTTTGGCCGATACCGATAACCGATTACTCTTTATTTTTGAAAGCCGATAACCAATATGTTGGCCGATAAATCTATGTGGCATTCCCAGAATTCAGACAAAAATGTTTTTCATAACTTAAAAGGAACATTAGCAAGGTGTTCTTAGAACACATTTTTATTAGCTGAGTTGTCGGTTGGATGATTATGTGATGGACACGGACTAAAAACCTGTACATCATTCCAGTCCTAAAATTTAGAACCTTAATATTATCTCTCTCTTGCTCTGAGTGGGTTTCTCTCAGTAGTATGAAGGAGTGTGAGATATAAAACATGGAGTGGATCTTGAGTGGAGTGATTACAGAATGCTTTTAGAGCCAATCGCGGTTGTTCCACTTGTTGGTTAAAAGGATATTTCACAAAAAAAAAAAAATGTAATTCTTCTGCAGAAAACAAAAATGAATAAAATAAAAAAAAATGTTGGTTACTAAATGGTTTTGGTGCCCTAAGTTTTTTTATGTCATGGACAAAAACACTTGAGACATTTCACAAAATATTAATGTTCCACAAAAGTAAGTCTTAAAGGTTTGAAATGACGTCTGAGTAAATGATGATGGAATGTAAATTTTTGAATGAACTATCCCTTCAAACAGATGCTAGGAATTTTTCCTCCACCTAAACTTGTAGGTTGATTGTTGGTAGAGCTCCACCCAAAAGCTGTGCAGACTAGTGAGGAGTGGGAAAGTTAAACTCATGCTCCACCCTGAACAAATCAAACTTGCTCAACCACTTGTCTCAAAACTTTCTCCCAATTCTGTGTATTTGGCCTTCAGTGGGGATCCTTTATCCTAGATCATTTTATTTTATATATATATATATATATATATATATATATATATATATATATATATATATAATTTCTACTTTTAAAGACAGTTTTAATATATATATATATATATATATATATATATATATTAGTATTTATTTATTTTTAATTTGACCATAAAATAGTCCATAAGACACGAATGCTATGTTCCAAGTCTTCTAAAAAGTGTGCATACTGCATGCAAACCCTGTTCCCTTAAGATCATGTCATTTTTGGGCAAACTGTTCGTTATTTTCTGGAACATAAGAGAGGAAAGGATGTTTTTATTGTACTGTAGGCCTGATTTACTGTAGTACTTTTTCCCAAGCAAAACTTTTGTATGAAAAGGACATGATTAGTTTTGATGTTTAACACGCTGTCATAACTTCTCATAAAACGACGCAATCTAATGAGTTAAAACATTGTAAATCTGACAAATCTAGACACGGGTGATAAATATCATCCGCTCAAGCTATTTCCCTTTCCCTTGTGTGAGCTGCATGAAACGTCTGCTTATTGTCAAAAGAAGTCCCTTTCTAATTCACAGGATGCCAAACTCAGGCTGCTTAAGAACAAGACGGCTGGCGTTAAACCTCAGTCCTGTCATTATCATGTACAGCATGTTGTCTGAGCTCTGGAAGTGAAATTAGAACTCTGCTGGAGGTTTAGAGTGTCTAGGCACGCATACGGCCGCTTTGTTTCCAGGCCTGCTTTGTTTGCGGTAAGGTCAACTAACTGCAGGGAATGCAGAGTTTGGAACACCAATAGCATTATTTTGTACAACACCGTGGGCCTTTGGTTCCTGGAGAGTTTTTTTGGATATATAATCCAGTCACATGTTGCAAAGCTGTGTTAGTGCTTTAGTCTCGGCATTCTCAGGGAATTTTTTTAGATGCACAAAGACATTTAAGACGTTGCCCGAGGAAGAGCACAATAGTTCATGACCTGCGTCTTTCCATGAGTTTAACAGCCAAATGTGCTGTTTCCATTTGTTATCATAGCAATCAGCACATACAGTATATTAGGATTAAAAGGACAGACACCTCAAAATTTAAATTGTCATTATTTACTCTCCCTCATGTCATTCTTAACCTGCATGACTGAATTTCTTTGTGGAACACAAAAGGAAACCGTTTGAAGAATGTACTAGCTTCTTATTTCCAAATAGTTAACATTGATGCTGCAAAATGATACAAAAGCACGTAAAAGTATTTTAAATGAGGCTCCTCAAACTTGTGGTTTCTTCTAAAGCCATATGGTAGCTTTGTGTGTTATTTTTAACTAAAAATACTAAAACGTTTATTATATGAAATGTTAAATTAATCCAAATAAAGCTCAAATAAAATAAAATATAAAATTTTAAATGGAAAAAATAAAAAAATCAGAAATGTTTTCATAAGTTACTTTAAAGTATGAAAAATACTCAAACTAAAACTGATAAATATAAATTTAAAGATAAATATTTATGAAAATAATACTTTTAAATACTTTGAAAACGGATAAATGGTTGATTTGAAACTTTGACACCATTTTGCCTAAATAAATTACAAATAAAACACCTAAAATGTTCAAAGTAAATTAATCATTATAAATGCTACGAGTGAATTTAGGCATCACAATGTACAGTGAGTGTTGGATGACAGCAAAGGTACTTTCAAAATAAAAATCGTAAAAAATATCCAATATCAACAATATTTACAGATTTTTTTTTCAAGTCAAATCTTTTCAAAGAATCAGTTAATCCAGTTCACAAAAGCAGCCTAAATGATTATTTCAAAAATTGGAAGTCATACAGATTTGGAACGACATGGAGGTGAGTAACAATCACTTTTAGACCGGAGAAGTTTGAAATCAATGTCTGGTTTTCCTCGTGCATCAAACCGTCACAATCAGCTGTGTACAACAGGGGTCACGCTATGAGAGTGAGGATCATGGGGCCTCTACCTCTGACCCACATACTGTACAGTACAGGGTCCTGCGCCACACTAGTCCGACATCAGCTGATCTCTTTGAGATTGTAGCAATTTCTCACAGCCAGTTCAAGCAGCCCATTATTGCCTCTACAGTTCACAGGCCTCAATAGCAGGGAGACTATTATTGTGCAGGCGAGTGACTGTCAGTTGCACATTATTCCTGAGCCGACTTCTTTCGCCAAGAATGGTTGGCTTTGTCTTACTCCACTGCTGGGTTTCACTTGGACAATAAGATAGCATACTAAATAAAGTATGTAAATATTCATTTTATGGTACTTTTATTTTTCAACGTGTGCATTTAAGAAATAAAAAATCCAGAACGTGGTCTAAATGATAATGATATTTATCGAGAGGTATTATGTAGTCGTGCAACATTTCTTCATTGCTGCACCGTTTCAAAAGATGCTTTTGTCCTTACAGGGTTACCACCCGCCATGTTAAGATAAAGACACAGGTCTCTGTGTTGAACATGCTAAAGCGATTGGATAAGATAAGGTTCAGAGGACCGAAGCGAGATGAGTTCCTAGACCTTGCCGAGTCCCCCAACGCATCTGACAGCGAATGTAATGAAGACGTCCCAGTAAAACACCGGAGCTCCATCAAAGAAACAGAAGAGCAGCGAGACCCTGTAAGTGACGTTTTTTCATCTGTGGGAAATATCAAGGGAGAATCTGTCAAAGTGCTGAATGCATTTTGTTTTTAAAAATGTGCTTGTGGTGTTTGTCTCTGTAGAAAAATGTAGAGATGCGATAAGATTGTGAAAAATGATGTTAACCTGTATTTTGAAGATTTTGTAACACCAGTCATAGAAAGTCATTCAGTTCAACAAGAAATCATAATTTACTTAAAGGGTTAGTTCACCCAAAAATTAAAATTCTGTCATTAATTACTCACCCTTGTGTTGTTCGAAACCCATAAGACCTTCGTTCATCTTCGGAACACAATTTAAGATATTTTTGATTAAATCTAGGGGCTCTCTGACCCTCCCATAGACAGCAAGGTAACTACCACGTTCAAGGTCCAGAAAAGTACCAAGATGATCGACAAAGTAGTCCGTGTGACATCAGTGGTTCAACTGTAAATTTACGAAGCTACGAGAATACTTTTTTGCGCAAAGAAAACTAAAATAACGACTTTGTTCTGCATTTTCGTCTCTACTGCGTCATTAGTGGACACGTGTTCACAACAGTATCATGATGATGATGTCATAACGCCGGATCTGGGTCAGCGCCGCCACACGCTCGCGTCATGATACTGTCACCACAAGTGACGCAGTAGAGACGAAAATATTAAATAAAGTCGTTATTTTTGTTTTGTTTTGAGAAAGATTATTTCATTTTGCAAAATGAGATTCAAATATCCAAGCCAGTAAATTCCTATCACTAATTCAGATCTGCATATTCTGGTATGTAACACCCACTTTTCACCATCCAATCAATCCCAGATTGGTGAAATTGTCAAAATAAAAGTTATTTAATTTATTAAATTTTTTCATTTGTAGCTCCTGTTTTGATGGAAATGTCATGTGAAATGAAATTGGTTGGGAATGAGGTTTCACTTTTTTTGACAATTTGCTTTCAGTGGGAGTTCAGAAAAAAATATATATAAATAGCTATGCAATTACAGTGGAAGTCTATGGGCTAACATGCAGTAGTTTCCCATAGACTTCCACTGTAAATGCATAACTAATATTTATTTATTTATAACTGGGGTTTATATAGAAATGTGAATATCAATCAAATATTCCTTTGAGTTTTTTGAACATATACTCAGAGTAATATTATTAATAATAGTAGCAATAAAAAAAACATGTATTCCTGTGACTTTCTTCCAGCCTGCATTTAGTTTCTGTTCTTTGCCTTGTATTAAGAGGCAGACAGCCAAATTCCCAACGGAGTTTCAGCCCAAACATCCATTTGCTCCAGTGTATTTCTTTCTGTATAAATGACCTCTTCCTGTTGTTGCAGCTGAGATTGCCCTCCGTCGTTCACATCCACAGACTTCACAGGCCCTAGTCTTAAAAACAATCTTTGTGAAGCTGCGCTATCTTTTACTGTGGTCATTTGTTTCTGATGCCACCCTGTGTTTAGCACTGAACTTTAGTGTTTTGCATGACATTTTACAAGAAAAGAACTGACTGGAATCCAAGTTCAGACAAAATAATGTTATTACGGGCTTTTATATAGGACGGCCTCGTCCAAGCACATTTTCAAAGAAATTGCATTTGCTGCATATAATTTGATAAGCACAGGAAAGCTCACCTAAGAGATTTGTTGTGTCTCTGTGAGCTGGTCACTATGGTTACAGCTGCCGCACTGGCATCCGGTTGGTGACTAGAAGCTGTGATTTGTCGAATCCTGGTTATGCTGAACCTCTGTGAAGACGATGCTGTAATGTCTCTGGCAGGCTGGAGCCACAGATGCTAATGGACTCTCATTTATTAGACTGTAACATGGCCATATTCAGTATTGTTAGATTAAAGAGAATGTCCATTAGACGATCATTCTGATGTTTAATTGACCTTAACAGCTATTTAATGTTGCCATTGCTGTGAACCTTAAGCTTCTCATATTTTCTCTTACTCTTTGTTTCCAGGCTGGTTCAGGGACCATGTCTGCTGCTCCCATCCAGGACTACAAGATGAGTGATGCTGACCGACTCAATGAGGTCAAAGGTCACCTGGAGATAACCTTATTGGAAAAGCACTTTCTTCGTGAGTAATTTCCACAGCATCCTTATTTTACATGGTTACAACTTAATTAATAAATTATTATCACAGGTCCTCAGATAAACGTCCTGCTCTGTTGCTGATTTTTTTTTTCTGTCAGATTTTATAGCCTATTATGGTGCCATTGTCATTTGAGGCATTGTGCTATAAGCTCAGTTTCTTAGCAAGTTACCTCACTGCCTACTGTCTGCATGTCAGCTGTCATGGGACTGGTTGCACGGACAGTGGACTCAACGAAAGTGGAAGCAGTGAACAGTGATTCTAATATTGTTAGAGGCCACATTCAGAAAATCAGTTAGGACTTCTGGGCTGATTTTACATTACTAATTCATATTCATGAGCCAGGCTGTGACTTATATTTCATAAAAATGATAAAATAATATACATAATACATAATATACAATTAAAAATACATACAGTATAAAAATAAAATAAATCAAACAAAAATCTAATTTAGTAAAAAATGTATACAGTGTACATAAAATACATCTTTATAATTCTAAATATTCAAGTATATAATTTTATTAAAGTGTATTATAATTACAATTGTTGTAAATATTTGCTTTTAAGGCAAGACACTACAGGCTAAAACCTTTTTTTCCAAAAAACAATTTTTGAGATGATGTGCTATTTTGTTTTCATAACTTGACTTCTTTCAGACTAGAAAAAAAGAAAACATCCAAAATACACATTTAAATGTGTGTTTTTCTTTACAGTAATTATACTTTATTTGCAATTACAATACATATCTTTAAAGGCCATTTTCTCTAAATACAGTTTTTGTTCTAAATGGTGAATTTACTTTTTAATTGATGGAGTAATAAAATAAATCAAATATTTAACTCTTTTGTCAACAAAATGAAGCAAGAATTTTGAACCTGGATTTATTAAACGTTTAGATTTCCATTCTGGAAATGTGTTCAAATTGCATTTAAACACAAAGTGCATATTTAATTAGATAATGCCTCATTTGCATATTTAAACAAACATTGGAAAGGATGGTGATGTCTATTAACATAAATATTTAGCCTCTTCACCTGTAGTGTCCTACCTTAATACAATTTATAATTTACTTTAATAAAATAATATTAATTATTTATAAATATAGTATACTTTGTTTAAAAGAATTTAATAAAATACAAATCTGTTTTCAGTCAGTATTTCACTTAACACATTCCATCATCTTGGATGTTTATTTTCCCAGCTGAGCTTGTTGCAGTGCTTTCTTGGATTGCTTCCTAATGACCACACCAGTGATACATTTGAAATGCTTTACCTAATTAATGTTCATTAGCCAGACTGTGATTTTTAAATGTAAAAATAAATAAATATACTTTTAATAAAATTATAATCTTTATAATTATAATTTTTATTATTTTTGGAATTGCTTCCCTAAAACCACACCTATGATATCTTGAAATACTTTGGAATCGAGCTATTATATTACATGGTGTCAGATGTTTCAAAATGAACTTTCAGCTTGCATATCCAGAATTTGGAAGAAACCGCTCTTCAGGAAAAAGTGATTTGTCCTCTCAGGCCTGCAGATCTGTAATATATCACGAGCTAAATAGGCGATCGCTCACGGTGTGTCGGTTTATCTCCCTGAGCAGTGCAGTGAGATCACTCTCATTAATGCTGGAGCTGCGTGCACCTTACAGCGATAAACCCACCATGTCTACTGCTGATCCTCTGACCTGTACCACTTCTCAATTAGTGAGACTCTCAGAAGCGGAGATTAGCTTTCCACCGGGGTTCTCACACACACACACACACACACACTGGTTTTCATGTTTTATTGGCACTCTCCATAGTCATAATGGTTTTTATATTGTGCAAACTGTATTTTCTATCCCCTTACCCTAACCCTACCCCTAAAGCAGGGGTGGGGAACGTTGATCCTGGAGGGCCACTCTCCTGCAGAGTTTAGTTCCAACCCTGAAAAACCCTAAAAAAAATACCTAACTGCATCCTGGAGACCTTGATTAGCTGGTTCAGTTGTGTTTGATTAGGGTTGGAGCTAAACTCTGCAGGGACACCGGCCCTCCATGATCAACGTTCCCCACCCCTGCCCTAAAGCATGAAAACTTTCTGCATTTTTAGATCATTCTGTATGATTTATAAGCTGTTTTTCTCATGGGGACCAAAAAAATGTGCCCACAAGGACGAAATTGACTGGTATTACTTTACTAGTGGGGATATTTGGTCCCCATACTGTAACATAGGGAATACCGGGACACACACAGATAACAGATCTAGCATACAGTTTTTGGAGAAGTATCACCTTTTCTTTGTCTGTTTGATTTTTCTTTTTTTCCCCAAGATTGTTGATGTATGATATTATCTTGTTCACCACATGATAATTCAATGTCCCTGTTCATTATATGGGCTTAAACAGAACATTAGATGTGTATTACGAGGTTGGGAGTCTCTGGTCTATTTTTAGAGCTTGTGTTTTGTATTTGTGTGTGTGTGTGTATGCTCATTGCCCTCAAGCACTGCAGTACTGGAAAGCAGCAAAAGGTCAGATCGGGACCGCCAAACTGTTGCTGCCCATAAAAGCAGACTGAACTTATTAATAGTTTGTTATACAACTGAAGCCTCCCTATTTAGAAAAAAAGACCAAACCTGATGAATCACTGTCTTTGAGTTAGCAAGAGAGCATAGAGGTGATTCAAAGCAGTGCATGATGCGGCTTCGGGCTTATATGAGATGTTGTAATAGTTTTGTAACCTCTTTTAGTGCTTTTTCATTTCTGAACTGTCCTGTAGATCAGTGAGTTGTGACCCAAAAATGGATCACAGATCTATGATAGGAACAGTAGAAAAATCATGCAAGTGTAATCATGCATAGTTATTAGAATAATAGAATTAAATATATTTTAATTGATAATAACTATAATAATATGTGTATTTTATATATATATATATATATATTAGTATCTCACAGAAGTGAGTAAACCCCTCACATTTTTGTAAATATTTTATTATATCTTTTCATGTGACAACACTGAGGAAATGACATTTTGCTACAATGTAAAGTAGTGAGTGCACAGCTTGTATAACAGTGTAAATTTGCTGTCCCCTCAAAATAACTC
>NW_015505312.1:970924-974399 GCF_001515645.1 Sinocyclocheilus grahami | reverse complement strand
TATATATAATAATTGTAACTAAATACATTTTAATGGCCATATTTCACTGCCCAATGCCAATCAAGTATTCCAGAAAACGGCTTATTAACAGTTCTGATCATAAAGTTAAGTCCAAAGAGCTCTTAAGCAGTGATCTTGAGTAGCATGAATCTTGAGATGTTGGTATAGTAGCCAGTAACAAACAGTTATAAGATGCTTCTCATCCTTCATGTCACTGTTCTTGGATCATATGACGTGACCGCTTTGGAAGCTGCAGCTGTCTCCATTTTACAATAGAGTTGTGTTGATAGCTATTGACTCCTTCCTCAGTCAGAATATAATACAAATACACACATTGTCAGTTATGAAGGGCATTCATTGCAGTATTTTCTCACACTAATGTTAATCAGATGACTGGATGATGAGCTAGCTTTGGTTTTGTGTAGCCTCCACTATTGTTTCCATGGTCTTTTTGGCAGAGGCTGATTATGCAAAGGATGCTGTCAGTCAGAAAGGCTTTCATATGCTTAATTGCTTTGATGTAGATGGGCCATTAGATGCTATCTTTTTTCAAGCCTTTTCTGCTTTACCAAGTTAGTGTGAACGGAGGCCCAAGTTTCCTGTGTCAGCCAGACTGCACACAGCTTCAGTGAAGAAAGAAATGTCAACCACCAAGAACGGCTTTATCAAGCCATAAAAATGTTGTTTTCATTTCTAGTTCCTTGCCCATATTTACTGCCTGAACAGTGTACTGATTGCTTATGAGTTAATTGTGCAATTCCATTGTCATTTAATAATTTACATTTAAAAAAAATCTTAATCTTATTTAAATAATCAAAAAAATACAAATAAAATTATTATAAAATGTTTTTTTCATTTGTTATATATATATATATATATATATATATATATATATATAATTTTATAATCCCCCCCCCATTCTCTTTGGTGCTATTATTGGCACAGAAAATGACACCCTCACCTCTAACCTGAGTGTAAAAGTAGCCAAAGTACAGTGTGATTAAGCAGCTCCTTAATGTTTAAACTCTATTTTGTTGCACTGAGGTTTTATTACATTTCCCTGTTAACCTGTGGGTTGTTAGTTTACAGTTAGTTACCCGTACGTTTACAGTAAGTGCTGTTTGAGTCCTGTGTCTCATGATCTGTACTTTGCAACAAAAATATGTTTTGAGCTTCAAGCATGGCAAGGATTAATAACTGCTTACATGATTATTTCTGCCACATTTCACTGACTGTAGAAAGTGAAGTTGCGTACCAGAGCGTGCAAAGCTCACACAATAGCACAAATCTAGCAAATGTTCCCAAAAGGATTATTCATGTAAAGCTCCTAAACATTTCCCTTGCACAACATGTAACAGGAGATTAGGATATCTGTAAGTGTTCTGTGGTTAATTATTTTACATATTATAAAATAAGTATATGTATTTGTGGTTTCTCATAACATCTATTTAAGCCTTGTACAGTATTTTTTTAAAATACTGTTTTGAATAGTTGTTGTTTTTTTTTGGTTCATTTATGGTTTGTTTTGGTTTGTGTTTTGTTTTTGAGTTAGTTTTTTGTTACGTGTGTGTGTGTGTGTGTGTGTGTGTTTTGTTTAACACATTTTAATAGTTTCATTTTTGTTTTTTGTTTTGCTTAATTTTTTTTGTTTTGTTTGAGTTTGTTTTTTTGTTAGGTGTGTGCGTGCGTGCGTAAATCTAGAAAAAAGTGTGCAGGTTATATGTAAGCATGATCATAAATGTCTTTATTTTCAGCTTATTCCATTACATTTAGATAAACTGAAGAGTGATATATTTTTCTCATTACACAGCTTATCACACTATATATATTATAGTCATTTAAATTATTAAACTAATAAAAATTGTGGCATCCAACTGGAAAAATGTAAATTTGCATGCTTTCAAGTTGCTTAACCCTCTGAACAGGCTGTTAAATGAAGCAGAATATGAGCGATTAGATTTGGCTAAAAATATTAATTTCAGTCTATTGTTTTAACATTGTGAAACACCTTGTTGACCGCTAGCGCCGCGTTTAGCGGCGGCCCCTGGGGTCTGCACTGATCATCTGGATTCAGATGTCTTCTCTTTAGCACACCTGCCCTTGAGTTAGCGGCAGGGGGTCTTTATCATGACTATAGCGCCTCTGTGGGGGATGCAGGAACTGCTGAATTATAGATGAAGATGGGCTTGTGTTCCAGGCAACCTTGAGGTAGGTATTGTATGCGATAGAGGGCAAGTGGAAAAACTACTCTATCAGGACTGTTGTGTTTGTGCATGAGAGGCAGAAAGGTTTTTTCAGAAAACATGCTGTGAAGGTGTTTTTAGGAATGTTTGTTAGATAAAGAACAATCTGTCCTGTGCCGTCTTTCAGATCCTCCTCTGGCTGTTCTGCTGAGCGTCCTGTCCTGTGAGACCACTTAATTTAGTGTCATCTTTGTGATGTCATTGTTCTTGTGTAGCCCTGCAACTACAGGATTCTGCAGAAAAGCACAACGGGTTTCCACAGAATTTGAATTCTGTTATTAGCAGAATGGCAGACATCTCTGTTACTGTCATATTTAGTCATTAGCTTTTCCTTATTATGACAGCATATTGAAAGGGTTTTGATTAAGTGTCATTTAAAGTGGCAGGAGGCCAGCTCCTTCATTTCAGTCTATTGTTTTAACATTGTGAAACACCTTGTTGACCGCTAGCGCCGGGTTTAGCGACGGCCCCTGGGGTCTGCACTGATCATCTGGATTCAGATGTCTTCTCTTTAGCACACCTGCCCTTGAGTTAGCGGCAGGGGGTCTTTATCATGACTATAGCGCCTCTGTGGGGGATGCAGGAACTGCTGAATTATAGATGAAGATGGGCTTGTGTTCCAGGCAACCTTGAGGTAGGTATTGTATGCGATAGAGGGCAAGTGGAAAAACTACTCTATCAGGACTGTTGTGTTTGTGCATGAGAGGCAGAAAGGTTTTTTCAGAAAACATGCTGTGAAGGTGTTTTTAGGAATGTTTGTTAGATAAAGAACAATCTGTCCTGTGCCGTCTTTCAGATCCTCCTCTGGCTGTTCTGCTGAGCGTCCTGTCCTGTGAGACCACTTAATTTAGTGTCATCTTTGTGATGTCATTGTTCTTGTGTAGCCCTGCAACTACAGGATTCTGCAGAAAAGCACAACGGGTTTCCACAGAATTTGAATTCTGTTATTAGCAGAATGGCAGACATCTCTGTTACTGTCATATTTAGTCATTAGCTTTTCCTTATTATGACAGCATATTGAAAGGGTTTTGATTAAGTGTCATTTAAAGTGGCAGGAGGCCAGCTCCTTGTTTTCTGAGTGACGCATGCACTCTGGCTGCACTCTGATTAATATTTGTTGTGTACAGAGATTTATTCTTTTTTACGGTTTTTAAAATGCTTTCAGCAGCTTTAAATAATTTTTGCAGAGGTTTTTTTTTTTTTTTTTTTTTTTTTTTTTTTTTTTTTTTTTT
>NW_015505312.1:940444-970875 GCF_001515645.1 Sinocyclocheilus grahami | reverse complement strand
GTTTTCTTTTTTTTTTTTTTTTTTTAATTCTTGATTTTGTTTTGGTTAATGTTGTTGGTGTTATGTTTTTTTTTTAAATGATTTTTAGTTTTTTGTGTGTTTTATGTTTTGATGTTTTTGTTTTTATTTGTTTTTGTTTTGGTTTGGTTTTTGTTTTGTACGTTGTTTTTTTTCTAATGTTTTGATGTATGTTTGTTTGTTTGATTATTTATTATTTTATTTAGATTTTATGTTTTTTGTTTTGTTTTCGTTTGGTTTGGTTTGGTTTGGTCTCTAAAAAGCAATGCTTTGTCATTTTCATTTTATCACTTTTGCCTGTTGTTGTTTTGACCCCCTACAGGCTTATTCATTATTCATGTTGTTGTTTTTTCATGTTTTGGTTTGGTTCAGTTTGGTTTCATTTTGTTTGCTTTTGTGCTTTTGTTTTTTGATTTGGTTTTAACATATTTTACCATACTATCCATGGCCATGAATTTTCCCCAGCGCTGGAACAGAAAATGTGGGGGGAAAATGTGCTGCTGATTTTTAATTTTAGTTACATTTGGATGTTGATATGATCATATTATATCTCATTATACGGCACTCTTATTACAGAAATACTTGATTCTGATTGGGCAAATGCACCATTGTGATGTCAGATGCATTTTATAATGGTGCGTTCATCACTCTGCAGTCTTTCTTTTTATTGATATAAAATCAATATTTCGTGTTTGTTTGTTTATATGCAGAGGTATATAATAAGCAATATAAAGTACATTTAGCCAGTCATCATTGCAAAATAAACCTAAAGAGGGTGATACAAGATCTTGATCATGCTGTCAGGGTTTATTTTGCAGCAACAATCAGCTGACTCATCTTTCTTTCACTTGTGTATTTGAGGTCTGTGACCAAGAAACTTCAAGCATGCTGAACATTTCCAGTGAAACCACGCCACTGCTGATCTATGTGTGACTTCCACTGAATTTCCTGAAGTCAACGGCAGTCTCTTCAGTCTTTCAGTCATGCATTTAAACCAACTGTTTTTCTTTGTGTATTGCCCACAGAGGAGGAGTTGAGGAAGCTCAGAGAGGAGACAAATGTCGAGACTCTGAAACAGGACCTGGAGAAAGAGAAATTAAAAAGAGTCGATCTTGAGCAGAAAATGAATGAAATTCTCAGATCCAGGTATGAGAGGTGATGCTCTTCCACAGTAAAGTTTCCCACAACTACATTTGGCTACATTATGTTCAGTTTTAGTTACTTATGTATTTATTTGTTGTTAATACTGCAAGTAAAGCAATATGTGTGCTTGGTCCAGACTAGAAGATTCACCACCTCCACCTCCACCTCCAAAACCACAAGTCACTTCTGTCAATGGAACAGGTAAAGCTCAGTTCATCCTCCTCCTTATAGGTCTATAGTTGAGAGACTCACTTGCACATTCATATGGAAAGCTACATAAGGTGAATAGATTTTTATATACACCGTATTATTCGAAAATGAACTAAGTGACCCTACAATAAGTCTTATACCCGAGTAACAAAAATAAAATGCCTTATATTGTAATTTGCATAAAAATGCAGGCTTTTTTTGGTGAATGAATTGAGTAATATTGAGTGGTCCAAAACATGACCGCATGTCTAGACCTAAATAAGATGTATTTGTGCTTCATCTGGTTTTGAGAATGACACATTTGGCTTTACACTTGCTGTGTGAGTTTGTTCTCACATAGAGATGGTTTGGATGTGTGTTGTGTAATTATTAGCTGCGGACGCACTGTCCCTCATTTAGAATAATCCGGATTCATCAACATTAGAACGAGATGAGCAAATTGAATTGCAAATGCACCTGTTCTGCCTGAAATTGTGTGGCAGTTTTGTACTGTGTGGTTAAGAACACTTTATTAGTGAATGAGAACCAGTGTCCTTATTCTGTAGTTCATTTGAGGAGCATGATTATAATTTATCCATCACTTCAGCTGATTGATGACTTAATTTTACATGTAATTAAACATCCCCAAAGAAGGCCAAACCAGGCTTCCTTTTCATTTGGACACCATTCTTAAAACCTAAATATCTCTCTGCACTGGAAGTGTCACTTTCTGAGAGCAGTTTTCTTTTTAGTGCAATTCGTACATGGATTAATGTTTGTGGTAATGCACAATTTTATTTCTGACAATATTTTAGTCATTGTAGGTAGTAGATGCTCATGTTTTGAATCTGTTTAACTGAGGTTTTGCTCTGTTTGTGAACGGATAGGAGACAAACAGAAGGAGACCTTAAGCTCTCGGCTGTGGAAATGGCTCTATGAGCGCTTTGGCGTTTATATGGAAGATTTCCGCTTTAAGCCTGAGGAAAATACAGTCGAGACTGAGGAACCACTAAGTGCTAAAAGGTATCCAGCCCAAACAAAGCCTCCTTTGGTTTGTTTAGATTAATAATTTACAGATTTTGAAGAGGGGTTGAACAGAGAACCATTCAAGTCATGGATGGGTCATTCCAGTTATGTAGTGCTCTGTAATTTATGGAGTATTTTAAGGAAGTATTTCTATGAGAAAGGTACACCAGACTTAAAACAAAAAATAACCCCGGACAGACCCATTCCATTCATTTTATAATATAGTAAAATGAAATAATATAATTTGTATAAGAGAGAATTTAATGATTTATAATTCAGTTAATTGTGATGTTTATGAAAAGAAAGCTGACATGACTTTCATATGTTGTCCAATATATTCAGATGGAACCATAAAAATGTGCTGCATAATAGCAATGACTCAGATGCAATTTTAAAGCTGGGGTGATAAAACCCCATTTTTCAATCAGACTTTATTTTTATATCTTTTTATACTTTTATATTGTATATTTTAGCGAAGTGTAGGACAGCCTCTACTGTAGTCAGCCCAGCTTAGGCTCTCAATTTTCATGCTATTTCTGGCTTTATAATTTCACCCTCCCAACGGATCTCATTAAATAATTAATTTTCTTTTCTCCTCTTTGCAGATTAACTGAAAATATGAGACGACTCAGTGAGTGTTTTCATTCCGCATCCCAGAAAAACCTCTCCAAGCCATAGAACTAGATATTTTAACCGATTACAGCCCCATTTTAATTCCCAATGAGCCTCTGTTTTAATTCTCATCACCTCTGCTGTGTCATGGGTATGAAACTGATTGTGTGTGTGTGCGTGCGTTTTCAGAAAGGGGTGCTAAGCCTGTAACTAACTTCATGAGGAACCTTTCTGCCTTATCCAGCTGCCACTCTGTCTACACGTCAGCCATCGCCTTTATTGTGAGCATGACCCACACAAACCCCTCAAACACTATTCATCATGTTTATGTAGCCTCCCGGTCCAAAGTGTCTGTTTTACTACCATAATGAAAACAAATAAAACATGTCGCCAAGCTCATTGTTATCTGGACATCAGTAATACGTTAACATGACCAGTTACACTGTTTAATATTTAGTAGGTCAGTGTGATAAAAGTAGGCTAATCTTAAAATACAAAAGTGTAGATTTTCTGTATGGTGGCTGACATGGTTTTAACATGGCCTCGACATGCCATCCTTCATTTTAATGTCTTCTTCTCTCTCATCTTTTCCACAGATCTATATGAATGCTGCCTGGCATGGCTGGGTTATTCCCATGTTTTTATTTTTAGCCATTCTGCGGTTATCCTTGAATTACCTTATAGCAAAGTACGTCCAACATAATCTGTCAATAGTTCAATTCACAACTAGTTCAACAAACCCATGTGCTGGTTTAATGCCATTATATTTATATATTCCTTTAATTATTATTTAGCCTAAAATGATTTATTAAATGCAGTTAACAAATAATTTAAAAAGAGATGTTAAAATTTATTTTTTTTGCTATTGAATGAAAAAAAAAAACGTTACATTTAAATCCTATAATGTAAAAATTGGCTTCAAACTATTTATTTATTTATTTTTGCTTTATTGTTTGTGAATTATACATACTAAAACTGTTCTGGTCTGTCTTTTTAGAGGTTGGAGGATACAGTGGAGCATTGTGCCTGAGGTCTCCGAACCAGTGGTAAATATAAGCCTCATTTCGAATCATTAACATCATTTTGTTACAATTTTCTTGGGGAAAAAAACCTTATTGATTCGTTGTTTTTATTAGGAACCTCCCAAGGAAGATCTTACAGTCTCGGAGAAGTTTCAGTTAGTGTTGGATGTTGCACAGAAAGCACAAGTAAGGGATTTTTAGCTTTGTTCTAGCTGTGGTAATAGTGCGATACAGACACCTTTTGCTTTGCTTCACGCATAAAGCTGTTGACGCACAAGTGATGTGTATTCACAGAATCTATTTGGAAAGATGGCAGACGTATTGGAAAAGATTAAAAAGTGAGTATGTTAGATATTGAGTTGTGGGAACAGGTGGTATGACTGTGTAATGGTTGAGACGTCATTCAGTTCTGCTTTTAACTTTTTTTGAGCTGATTCAATACAAAGTCTCTTTTTAACTTGTGTATTAACAGTATTTTAATATTATTTTATTTTATGTTGTATAAGTTCTAAATTAAAAAAAGAATATTAAATTAGAGCAAGTTTCATTTCCTTTTCTAAATTATTTAATTGACTGGATTACTTTTAAAGCAGCACTATGTAACTTTTTCTGTGTTAAAAATGTGCAAAATGTATATTATGAGCGAGTACATCATGAATTCATCTTCCAACCCACGTTTTTGTCTTATTCCGAATCACTATGATACACTTATAATTTATAGTACTAGAGTTTATATCGAAAAAGATTTTTACCGTGGTACAAGTAACACACATCTCAAATCAGTTCAATATAATGCCAAATGAGATTTTATCATACAGACATCTTTTTGTCTTGATCTGTCCTCTATTTTGTTTATTTAAAAAAAAATTCAGGCAACAGAGGATGCATAAAGTTAATTAATGGTAGGATTTTGGTTTGTGTGATGTCTGTCACATGTTTATTCTGTTATTTTTCCTCTCTCAGCTGTCTGGGTTTGAAAAGGTAGGGATCTAGAGTGGCCTTTGGTTTGACAACAGTGCCTGTGTTTGCCACCAATGGCTGGTCCTGCGTATGTGTGTTTATATATGTGTGTGCATTGTCAGGAATATGCAATATGACAATGAAAACATCTGTTGGCAATTGGATCAAAAACTGTTGATTTCATAATGCATCTTCTCACTGATTTGTCCAAAACGTCAACAGGAATGTAAAGAAACATTCCAAGATGTTTTTGATCCATCGTCATCAGACAGATAGTGTAGATCTTCTGTGTGTGAGTGTGTGTGACATGCAGGGTTTATATCTGAGAGTTTCTCTGCTGTATAGTATAGCGTAGTATAATAGGCCTAATAGTATTTTGAAGCAGTGACTACATCAGAGAAGTCAAGCTTTCACATATTTTAGCTAATTTATGGAGACATTTGTTGAGAAATAAAAGGAAACAATCATCTCTGTATTCATACACAACTTTGTGAATCCCCCCCCACATGGTTATATACATGTCTTGTGTAGGTGGCTGGAAACTGAAAAGCTTGGCTCTTCTAGTGTGGCCACAGTGTCGTTTTTAATTAAGCTAGTTTACAGTTGCTTAAGTCGAGATCGGATGAATTATATTAGAAAACAAATTATATATGCATACATTTACTTTCAGTGTGGTTATTTAAGTAATGTTGGATCCAGGTTTTTGTCATGTTTGAGAGCTGGCCTTGAATAAGCTACATTTTAGTCAAGTTGTGTCAGAGTTAGTCAGCATTTATATTACAGATGTTGTATTTGCAGACGTACTCTCTATGCACGATGAAGAATAGTTTTCTGCAAATATAAGGGTGTTTCTTTAACTGTGGCCACTTGACTTGTATGTTTAGCTAATAGTAGTTTATATAATTTTTCTACCAACAAATTAAACATGCATGATTAACAGATTTTATCAAATCTTTACATAATGTATAAAATTTATTTTTTTCTTTATATTATTTTTATTATTAGTACTAGTATTTGTATTAGTGTAAGACAAATATATGTTAAAATTGTTTTTAGTTTTTTCAGTATATTTTTAATAATAATAATAATGTATCAAAGGATTTCATTTTAAATTGTATTTAAAATATTTAAATATATTCCAACAACAATAATTTTTAATCTTTATTATTTATTGTCCTGCTAAGATTTCGTTTGTTTTAATTATTTGCAATGTTTTTTTATTGTTATCAGTTTAATATAATAATAATAATAATAATACTATTATATTTTTAATTTTAAAACAATCAAATCTATTCACAAGCAAATAAGAAAATAGCAAAAACAAATCATTATAGCATTGCAAAGTTGAATAAAATTTGAATTATTTATTCATTTAAATTTTAAATAATTTTATGGTGTATAACAAAAAGTTCTTCTGTTCATTTTGAGGAAAATCGACCTAAAAGTGCCCATAGTTGAAGAAATGTCCATAAATCTTTCTCAAATGACATCTGTCTTGTTCAGCCCCAAACTTCTAACACATAAATAAACTAATATCTTAGTAATGTGTTGGCTTTGAGCTTTGCACTGGTCCTCAGCACCCCCCAGGCATCCCTCGCTAGTGTTTGGCATCCAACCCCGAGAACTGAATCTGGCACCAGCTGATTTCAGGAGTCCACATGCAGCTGAGCCACTGACCATCATTCACTCTGCTAGGTCACCACTGCTGCTTGGCTCAATAATATACACTGGTTTAATGACGATTGACACATGGGTGCTGCTGTTGGGGCCCTCAAGTGCTGATCTAGGATCAATTCTGTTCTTTATCTGGTTAGGCGTTAAAGGATAGCATTGATCTTTCCAAGGCACACAGGAACCTTGCAGTTCTGGGGCTGTACTTACACATCCTGCTCCTAAATAAATAGTTTCGCTTGTTCTTCACAGCAGATCCAGCCGGTGGTGGCACGTGGTAATCAGTCGGCCGGGATGTCATGCGGGATTGGCCGTGAGGAGGAAAGCGGACGGGCCTACAACACCAAAAGAGGGCCTTTTCATGAAGTCTTCAACTTGTCAGAGAATGAGCGCCCCCTGCCAGGTGGGAAGAGAAACTACACTAGCCTTTGAACATTTTCATATGCATTTGCTGTTGTTTAACTGTAAAACAATGTGTGATTTGATTCGCAGTGTGCGAGAACGGATGGCGATGTTGCTTGATCAACAGGGACCGAAAAATGCCAACCGACTATATCCGCAATGGTGTCCTCTACGTCACAGAAAAGTATGAATGTTCAGATGTTCAAATAGCAGTATTTTTTTTGTTTGCTGTTTTGCAAATTAATCGTTTTGGGGGCTTTTTCAGAATCAGCAACATTGCATTAAATAGCAATATTTACAAATTACATTTTCTCTAAACAAAGGTGTAAATGTTTTATCGTACTTGAGGTATAAGACCTATAGGCATTGTTAGGCCAGCATAGTACCTTATGATAAAAGTGTGTGTTTTGTGTTTTTAGTTACCTGTGTTTTGAGAGCTCCAGCTCCCGGGCGACGTCTTCGAAAAAAAATAAAGTCATCAAGCTCCAAGACATCACGGATATTCAGAAGGTCTGCCAGATGTTTTTTGATGTTCGTTGACTTATTTTTATTGAATGCTTAGTATCTTACTGTATTTCTCCACTTTTTTAACAGTACAAAGTGTTGTCAGTATTGCCTGGATCTGGGATGGGGATCTCAATTACAACGCCATCCACTTTAAAGGTACTGCATATCTGTGTTTTATATGTATATATGTATATGTGTGTGTGTGTGTGTATATATATATATATATATATATATGGATAAAAAATACAGGAAACATAGTAATATTGTGAAATTATTACAATTAGTATTGTATTTTAATGTTTACAAATTTATTTTTTTCCTCTGATGGCAAAGCTGAATTTTGAGTATCATTAGTTCAGTCTTCAGTGTCACATGATCCTTCAGAAATCATTCTAATATGCTGCTCAAGAAACTTTTATTATTTTCAATGTTGAAAACTGTTGTGCTTAATACTTTTACTGTTAAGATTCTTTGAATACAGAGTTCTAAAGAGCAGCATTTATTTGAAACTGATTTTTTTTTTGTAACAATTTAAGTCTTCACTTCTCTTTTCTTAGCAAGAATTTTTGCACACAGGTTTCATTAAATTAATTAATTAAAATGGAAAAGCTACCCATGTAACTTTTTCTTTGTGGTATTCTTACTTTTATTGTATAATTGACTCTTAATATTAGGATATTACGTTTTTTCAAGGCCATTTTCACACTTGCTGTGAACCAGAGTCCCTGCCAGGTTCCTTTGCACATTTTATTATTGGCTCCACATCAAGGTACATTTGTGTCATCAGCACTAGTCCCTCAGTGAGGACTAGCAGCAGCTGTTCACCGCTGTAGCTAAAGAAGAAGCAAGTAGGCTAATTGTTTAGATTGCACACTAACTGAAGAGAAACTGCATTTATAGCATTGGTTATATGATATGATATGAGACATAATCAAAGATGTTAATTGTAACATTTAAGACCACTTAAAATGATTTTGCTGGATTTCAAATCAGGCATCAAATTTAGTTTTTATGCTAACCAGGTGAACCCAATACTGATGTCAGATATTGTCCAATGTGAAAGCACACTAAGAATTTTGTCACTTGTCTTTTCCACAGCCTCTAGTGTTTGGTGCCATGATTCATCGGGACGAGGCCTTCGATGCCATTCACACTCAGTACATGAAGATCATGAATTCCACAGCAGCTACGACAGTGACAAACCCAGAGACGTAGTCTAACCTGGATCAACATATGACATAAGGTAGTCCATAAGACAGCCCTAACCTTAATGTAGCACTATCCTAAACCCCTATACGGAGATGATGGCTTCCAGAAGTTGTCCGCCCCATCTCCAACCCAAAACGAAGGAGAAACCGCAAAGAAACTGTTTTTCATATTCTCTTTTAGATTCTACCTGAGTATTAGGAGGAGTATTTTATATAATGTTCTCTTAAACAGCGTACTATAATCTTACACAAGTGTTTGTCAGGATGGGTCTTGTTTTATAAGGTTAGGCGTTCATTATGTGTCAGAACAGGAGCTGGTACTCCTTTGTGTCTCTTGTAGGGCTTTGTGTGATCCTTGTGTAGTCAGACCATATAACCGTCTCTGAACTTACCGCCATTTTCACCTAATTGCATCACCGCTGGCCTTGCACAAAGAAACACTGCACTTAGTGTTGCTGAGAGCTTTTAGATGTGATTTAGGGGGAAAAGGAACAGACTTAACCGTTAACTGAAATCCATATTCGCAAAGCAGCTCGTAACTGCCGGCCACATTGTTCCTTGGGGCGCGCCAATTTTCTCTTCAGTATTTGTGATACTTGTGTTAACTAGAAACAACCTAATATTTTAAAGGAGTAGTGCACATAAAAATACAAATTTCGCCGTTTACTCTCCCTCATGTTGTTTTAAACTCGTAAAACACAAAAGGAGATATTTAGGCAGATGTCCAAGCTGCTCTTTTCCTTACAATGAAAATCAATTGTTTAGGGGATAGTTTACCCAGAAATGAAAATAATGTTACCATTTATTCACCCTCATGTTGTTCCAAACCGATATGACTTTTTTTCCTTCTGTGGGATGCAAAAGAAAATGTTTTTTAAGAATTTTTAACAGTTTTTGTCCATTCAATGAAAGTCAATGGGGTTCAAATCGTTTGTATTCTGCAGAGGAATGTCATGCTGAATAGTCATTTAACAAACTCATGGTTTGGAATAACATCAGAGTGCATAAATAATGACAGAATTGTAATTTAATCATTTTATTTTATATTGTACCCCAAAATAAGATGTAATTACTTAAAAAGAACCACAGACTAATTTCTGTAATGGATGTAGTATTTTATGATTTTTCTAAAAGTGTGCGTAGGGAACTCCAAAATTAACATGCTACATAAAAGTTCTACTTCTAAATACACTGTTTTACTCATTTATGCATAACATTTTTATTTTGTAACTTTTGACTATGCAGCCTTCAATAGCTCCTTTTGGTATAAAAGCAGGGTTTTTCTTTCTTAAGAGAGGAGAGTTGTATAGTATATCATGATTTTTTGGCTTATAGGTCCCCAGCACTTTTCTTGGTTTTCAAATTTTTATGCATTTCAAAATGTGCTGTGCTAAGTTGCACTGTTGCTTTTTAATTTGGTCTATCCGTCTTAAGCCTTGTCTCTCACCTGTCTTATTCTGCCTTATTTTATTTTGTTCTTTAGAGCAATTTGACACTTTTTATTATTATTTTTTTATCATTTTGAGTCGGTATGTGTCTGTTGGAGTTAGACTCTGGACTCCTTGGATGCTGTTTACGAAATAGCACTTTTGGGCTTTCTAAATATATAGCCACTCAAATAGTGGAAGACCATTTAGTTAGAATAAATATGATGCTAATATTGTCTGTGCAGAAGTATGTATTTGTGAAACGCATAAATAGTGCACCTTTGTTTATTAATTTAACCTTTTAACTAGTGCTGTCAAATAATTAATTGCGATTAATTGCATCCAAAATAAGTTTGTTTACATATGTGTGTGTACTGTGTATATTTATTATGTATATATAAATACACACACATGCGTGTATATATTTAAGAAAAAAATTATTTGTATATTAAATATATTTATATATAATTTATATAAATATGTACATGTAAATATTTTTTAAATATATACTTTATGAGTGTGTATTTACATATACATAATAAATATACACAGTACACACATGTATATTATGTAAACAAAAACTTTATTTTGGATGATTAATCGTTTGACAGCACTACTTTTAACATTCAATTCTAAAAACAAATTCCATTAATTATTGAATCTTAAAGTGAAAAAATTGACCACCAATGATTGTCATTTGCCAAATAAATGTGTATTGTTGTTTGCACGCTGTTTCTGCCCCAGAACAGTTCTGTTTACAGACATTTGTGTTCCACAAAAGGCTATTTTGATCCCTGGACCAATGGGGGCATGAAAATTAGCCTTTTTTTGCCTGTGGTGAATGTTGAAGAAGCTGAAAAATCATGGATTTTTAAATGCCTTGTTGAAACATTTTATTCTTCTATTTTGCATTATAACATTTTTCATCCAGCTTTAAGAATATGATTATTGTTCCCTGGAAGTTGTTGGCTATAGCATGGAGGGGTGTTGTATTATTTCACTCAGTGTATTTCCCTATTCAAGTCATTTTACGTTTCAGTCAATTATCTGTTTAGTTGGTTGTAACGCACAGTTGTCACAATCACATTTGGTACGGCCACCCAACGACTGGGTTTAATAGACTTTGCAGAAGAACAACCACCGTAAATTGGAGTCCGAGTGAATCTCATGTGCTGAATGTGACTGGATGTTTGTTTATCGAACATTTGTATTTACACTGGATGTACATGTCTGGTAAACTCTTTCCTGCTTTCCTCTGAATAGTCTTCATTGGAAAAGAAATAAACTATTGGGTTCTTTGTAAGCTTTATTGCTTGTTTTCTTTTTTTCCACTTGTGGGCATACCTCAAATAAATGCATATTAACTTTACACAAATGTCAGTTCCAATATATCAAGAGTGCACACAGATGAGTGATGTTTCACTAGAGGGCACCACATGTAGCTTTTAAAAGGGTAACCATGATTTGTAAGGGGTCTTCACTACTGCATATGCTTATAAGGAAGCTAGAGATTTAAGTAAATTATTCAGATAGATAATCTAAAACGACTTGGATCACATTTAGTAGTAGTAGTAGTAGTAGTAGTATAGAGGAAGTATAACAAAAATTTGAAGGGTGCTCTAATTTTTACAAAAAAAACAATTACATAAACTACTCAATTCCTTAAATTCATCAGGAAAATAAGTTCACCTGTATGTTAATCATTGTATTAAATGCCTACAGTTCAATTTAGGTGGGCAAAAACAGTTGCAACAAAGAATTAGACATTTATTTCTGTAAATATCAGAAGCTGTGGGTTGGTTTGGTCCAAGTATGTAACTTGTTTTTTTGTAATGATAAAGCAACTAGAAAGCATCTGAAGCTGTTAAGGTGTGGTAACATTTAATGTTGTTCTGCAAATTTTCACTGTTAAAATCCTGTTAAAAAATAGGAACAGTGTTGGGAAGGGTTACTTTGGAAGTGTCATAGGTTACAGATTACAAGTTACCTTATTAAAAATTTAATAAGTAGTTAATAACTATTTCAATTACTTTAATAAAGTAATGTAACTGATTACTTTTTGATTACTTTTCCAAATGTCTAACGCGTGCGAGTGTTAATCATTTTCAAACATTTAAACGAAGCGGGGGATAACCGTACAGTAGTACTCAACACTGATTACTTACAGACTTTCAAAATCCTTCTTCTGTTATGATATAAAATCATAAGAAACAGATTAATAGCAATGATACTGTTTTTGAAATGAAATCTTTGCATGACTATGACAGGAATGCCTTTGGGGGGGTGAATACATAAACTCAAATAGGAAATAAAACATTTATCGAATAAGCATGTGTCCTATTCTGTGTCCTAAGCTTCTGAAACATTGGCATCTCATAATTTAGAGCAGTTACTGCAATTTATTAAAGAAATCCATTAAGTGTGTGTGTGTGTGCGCGTGCGAGAAACAAATTCAGATGTAACCCCCTTTGGAATTGTTAACATTTTCAGAAGTAACTCATTTAATTACACATTTTTTACTGATTACAGTTACATTTATTTTGTACTTAAATTGCGTAATTTTGTTACATGTAACTAGTAACTCCCCAACACGGAATAGGAATCCATACGATCAAGAATTTCGGCTCGTAAAGATTTCGCAACTGGTTCAGATTTTACAACTGGTTCATGAAATTGCAGCGTTGACCGCTTGGATTGGAAGTGACATCTGTGTGAACTATGCTTCATACATTGCTACACTACTGACAGTGACTTTTTTTGCCTGTAAAATTTTGCTAATGTGACCACAATTTTAGAAGAAAGGTTGCTATTGATCATCAATCTAAACAAAGTCTAAAAGAACTTTTCTAACCACTCACCTGTTTGCCTGTTAGAAATGCATGAATCAGCCAAAGAAGCACTCCGCTTTTAGATCGATATTTTATACCTCTTCATTAAAACTGACTATTGATTGATTTTAATGCAGACTAATGACAAATTGCATGTACCAGGGCATGTTTTTTTTCCATACAGTTCTTCAGAAAGTGCTGGAGGGCTATTAATACTAGCTATAGTTCCTGGCAGTCCAGAGGGAGACTCGTGGGGCTGGATACAGTTTCAGCTGCATCTGTGGGTAAAACGTCTGTGTCTCCCAATCTTGTGTACTGAGACGATTGAGACATGATGCACACAATGTTCACTTGTATTGCGTATGTCAACATACCAGCTACAGTATCAGTTTATTACAGATACTACATGATTTATGGGCGTTCCAATTTAAGAATTGTCGAGGAATGATATTTACCTGTGTTCAATTTCACTGAACTTTGCACAGAGCATTCACATACTTAAAGCAGGTTAATTTCTCACCTTAGTCATTATTTGTTTTTGTTTTTTTCTTTCACTTTGTAGTTTTGCTGCTAAAGAAATTAGTAATTTATCAATTAATTTAATCAAGCAGCTTTTTTTAAATTATATTTTATCAGTCATATGTATCACTTTTTTCCATGAAATTTTACCGCTTAAACATAAATTACATTTAAAATGTATCCATTTTTAAACATTTTTGCATAATGCTTCATCCACACCACAAGGTGCCACTATAAACCCAAGATGACAGCATAGTGCAACATAAAAATTACTGAATGTACCTTTAAGGATAATGTTTTTGTACAGGTAAAGAAAAGAAAATACCCATTTTTGTTACAAAAACGCTTTAAACATCCAAATTTAGCCTCAAAATTAAGCTTTTGGCTCAGAAAATGACCTTCATGAAGATTTGCTTTTATGTTCATTCACACCCAAAACCCTTTCATGTTGAGCAGGACACACTTCAAGGCTTCCTTCCAGCAGATCCGACAGCGGCTCGACAGCAGACGGTGTCTGCTACTAAAAAGGGCAAGTCTTAATCAAGGCCTGTAATCGTAATCCAGTAAGAGTCAGGAGAGGAACAGAGCATGCAGAAGATACCTTCCAACCTTCCGGATCTCCACTCTCAAGTTTCACCCCCTTGCTTCATGCCATGGTCGCCTATCAGCAAAAACATGTTCATCAAACTCAACTGACACCCTGCTAAAACCGGTGACCATCAAACCCCGAGAACTGGCGCAGTGCCTTGTAGTCGTATTCACTTTCTATGGAGGAAGCCTTGATCTGCGGCAGCTAAAGGTGTCGAAGTCAGCAGCAACTTTGCACTGTCTCACACTACGAACCTGCTGAGCTCCAGTAGCAGGTGTTTCTTGGCTTGTTTCGACAAAAATATTTTTCACCTTAAATGTAGCAATTAGGTGTTGCTGCAAACAATCTTGTGGTCCATTTAGGTCACGTTAGAATATGTTTACTGGGGATAAAAATGTTTAAGAGGCTGATCATTTAAAGGAAAATCTCTTGGCAGTCTTCCTTCTGTCACCTGAAGCTATCATCACCCATATATCAGCCTGTGTCACCTCTGGCTCAAAGGCCATTGCTATATTAGCTTTAACACATTAGCTCACTGGTAGCAAGGTCTTATAGTTACTGTAAATCAATAATAATAATCTTAAATGTCCAAATAATAATCTTGAAGGTCCAGCCCATTTTTTGGCTAAATTTTTTTTATGAATGTCATTTTACCTTTTTAACAGTAATTAAAAAAAAAAACGAATTAGAAAATATTACAATTTATTATTGTTGTTTATAAATAAGTAATAATAAAAATAACAAAATGATATCTATAAATAAAAACAGTTCAGATGACTAGTGTACATATTTCTAATTCCTGAACTCATATAACTGACTTTAATTGCGCTTTTATACTATATTAGTATATATTACTATTATTATTAATTATTAATACTATATTATATATATATATATATATATATATCGTGTACTTTTAAATGCATTTAGTAGTATATTAAATTATTTAAATTTTAGTTTACATTTCTGTAATTTTGTATACTTTCGTAATTTGTATTAGTTCTTAAATATTTCTGTTAGGGGTGTCAAATCAATTAATCGCATCCAAAATAAAAGTTTGTGTTTACATGTTGTGTGTGTACTGTTTATATATGTATATATAAATACACACATGCATATATTTAATAATTTCTTAAATATATGCATGTGTTCACAGTACACACACTTATCATGTAAACACAAACTTTTATTTTGGATGGAATTAATCGCGATTAATCGATTTTAGTCTCAGTCATTTTAGTACTTTTTTATTCCAGTCAGTCTCATTTAAGTTTTTCATCTAATATTTATGTTTCATTTTATTTCAGCTTTGTTTCAAAGTTTTAGATTAATTTTACAATACCAGTTCTACTTATTTGTTATATTTGGAACTTGATAGCTCAATTCTCATTCACTTTTTGCTGTCCAGGAAAAAAGGCAGCCTGGACATTCACACAATGACATGAGGCTGAGTAAACAATATAATTTTAGGCTGAACTATCCCTTTAAGAAGGAATGTGACCTCACATGCAAATCAACTCTGCCAAAACATACTTAGTACGTGAATGAGTACGAATTTGTCCCACTATTACACACACAAGTGTTTTTTAAGGTACTATCACACACAGGGGATGGTGAAAGTATTAAGCTGCCTGATAGACATGAGTTTGTAATATGAGCCGATAAACTGAACAGAGATGCTAGTGGGTAAACTCATCAGAGCTTTATTTAGCCACGGGAAAGACTCTTATAATATTATATACACAACTGCACAGAAGCAGAGAGTAACTTTCATTGAAGATTATCAGTGCCACAGGTCTCGGCTCCATATTAAGATCTTTGAAATTTGAGGGCCTAAGGGTTGTCATAGCTGAAAACATGTTAAATTCCATGCATGTACCATTACACCGTCACACACAAGGTGGAACGTGAGCCCAGATTCCTCTGGGAGCCTGACGGCATCTGAACATTACAGGAATTCCATGCTGACGTTTGGGTGTGAACGGAATGATGATATCTCATCCCATTGGGCCGTCCTTCACTCACATGGCCAGCGCTGGTGCCATTTATTAAGGTGGCATATTGCTTACTGTCAGCATTTTCCCCTCATGGGAATCCCTGGCCTTTTCTGCCCTGGCTCGAGGGATTTGCCTGTTTATCGGGTTCAGTATCTGCTGTTACTGATTGCTTGGAAGTGCCTTAGTGATTTATCATGTCTGTTTATATCCAGTTATTTTTAATGTCGGAAAGTAACAGTGTTGTAAACTTTTAATAAAAGAGACATTAATAAAAAAAGACAGAGCTACTAAGCAAGTTACAATTAGTATCCAACAATATAGGCTATGTCTCACAGAATTGCTGAAAGATGGAAAAATATAATTCTACATGAAATCATAAAATACATCTAACCATATAATGGTAGTTAAGAATCCCTTAAATGGTTAGTTCACCCAAAAATGAAAATTAGGCTGTGTTTTACTCACCCCCGAGGCATCCTAGGTGTAAATGACTTTCTTCTTTCAGACGAATCCAGTCAGAGTTATATTAAAAGTTGTCCTGGCTATTCCAAGCTCTATCATTGTAGTCAGCGGGTGTTGCAGTGCTTCAGTCCAAAAGAAGTTAAATAAAAAGTGCCCATCCATTAAAAAAAAAACTCCTGTAACGAATCGATGCGTTTTTGTAAGAAAAATAATCATATTTAAAACATAATCACTTTAATCTAGCTTGCGCCAACAGTTGTACACGGAAGCAGCTGATGACGTATAAGGTCAGCTTTGCGCATGCGCCGGTGAGTCTTGTGAAAACCAACATTTGTTTACAGGATCAAAGGAAGCAAAGTTTCCTTCCTTTAGCAAAGGAAAACCAGTCTCCTCTTGGCTTATATCGAAATCCTCCGACATTCTTCTCTACAAATCCTCGTTTTGTACTTCTAATTAGTGACCGTTGTTTTGTTTTGATCTCTCCCCTGCGCTTCCGCATTTATCACTTCTGAGCGGTGCATGCACAAAGCTGACCTCATACGTCATCCGCCCGCAACTGCTTCCGTGTACAACTGCTGGCGCAAGCTAGATTAAAGTGATTATTTCATTTTTGGATGAACTAACCCTTTAAGGGAGGAAAAAACACTTTCTGTATACTTTGTTGTAGACATAAGTTGCAAGTCTAATGGAACTTTTTGGTATTCAATCTTTTTGGTGTCAGTATTAGCCTGTATGTATCAGCCTTGCATATAAGTTAAAGGGGTCATATGATGCTGCTAAAAAGAACATTATTTTGTGTATTTGGTGTAATGCAATGTGTTTATGAGGTTTAAAGTTTAAAAAACACATTATTTTCTACATAATGTACATTATTGTTGCTCCTCTATGCCCCGCCTTTCTGAAACAATTTTTACAAAGCTCATTGTTCTGAAAAGCGAGGTGTGCTCTGAACCCAGACAGTCCTTGCAAAGTTGATACTGCCCCACTTTATAGAACAGCCTTTGAGCACAGACCCATTGTATGCTACTCTGCAGGTTCAGGAAACAGTCTACCATAAAATGCGTCACACAGCATCACACACGACGGACTTGAGTGAGCGGAGGCTGACGGCCTTGAGAACGGCGCGGCCGGCTAATTCGACGAAGGAGCGACCGGTGGGCTTGCGGCAACCACGTGTGACGACCCCAGGCTGGACTCCGCTTCGTCCACGGTGAAAGCCGATTCGGCGATCCACAGCGCGAAGTTGATGTATTTCCTCAGCGACCAGCACGGATCAGCTCCAGGCATGACGAAGCGGATATCGTCCTCTTTTGGAAGACCAAACAAAGTAGTTTCGCTTTCACAACTAAACACACAGCATCTCCACAACATGGTGCCGGCGGCAACAATACTACAACGATAATAAAAGTTACGCCTTCTTTCTTTGTGTGAATATTTGGGCAGCGTTATGCAAATCTTCCCACATCGTGACGTAGACATGTGGGGGCGTGTTTAAATGAGCCGTTTTAGGAGGGCGTGGACAAGTCTTAACTTTTATAAAGAATATCTCTTTGGATTTGAGACTTTAGTCTTTGCAACTTTACAGATCTTCTTTATGCACCAAGAGCTTGTAACACTCCAAAGAGAAAGGAAAAATTTAAATTGCATCATATGACCCCTTTAAGTTCCGTTCAAACAGTGTTGGGTAAGTTACTCAAAAAATAATTAATCACTAGCTATAATTTCATCCTTAACAGTGTAATTAGATTACTGTACTAATTACTTTCTCTAAAATGCATTGCATTACTTATTACTAAATCCTATCAATCTTGACCAAGGATAGACGTGAAACTGCTCTTTTAATTATTCTTTAACTGACCAAAGTATTTGAAATGATAAGGTAACTTTCAAAACATACATTTTTATCATTAGATGTTACATTTTGATATTAAATCCACTAATGTTTTATAGAGAATTGTTTTATATATACATTTATGTATATTACATCAGAAGTAGCCTGTAACTAACTTACAGAACAATTAAGAGTAATCCCTTACTTTACGTTTTCAATTAAATTACAGTAATTAATTTAGTAATGCATTACACTCATTGACGATGACTATAACTAGCTAGCGTCCGCACCAACACACCATAACGTTATGTTTATTATTAGCGCGCGATGCCAGCTCTATAAAATCATGTGGATTCTGATTGGCTGTCAATGTTTTTGTCGTTCATCATCTGCAATCATTCTGAAAGTGATTCAAACGATATTTTTCCTCTTTGCCATTATTGTTATAACTGTTACCTATTCTCATAGAATTACAACCATTATTAAAACGGTATAGCCTATTATCGTTATTCCTTGGTATAAACAGGCCTTTACACTTGTCAAAATGGGCACTGCCGTTATTTTGACAAGTTGTTAATGATGTTAATGAGAATCCCTTATGTCAAGGTCCTTGACTGGCTGATGAAAATAAAATAAAATAAAAAGAATCAGAGCACTGGTCTAAAATAGGCCTAAATAAATAAACAAACAAGCAAGCAAGCAAAAGAGAATCATTACCAAGCCAGTTGATCCAGACAACTTTCAACACACAGGTGTCGGAGGTGTGGTGATTCTCTCTCTCTCTAATGAACCTGAGGCATCATCACATTTCTGCTTGGGGCCTCATGGTGTTAGTTGTAAAGTCGGCCATTGTAACCGCTGCTAATGACTCTTCTTATGGAGTCGCACTGTGCAGGTGCTCAGGTGTCAGTCACGCCAGCATTTTCAAGTTCAAGAGGCCCAGGCTGGAGCAACACTGCGAGAGTTTTGGGATGTAGGAAATAAACTGTTTGGAAGCATTTCTGAATTCGCAAACTACTTGAAACGTTATCGTAATTATGAGCAAATGGGCCATTTCCGAAAAAGCGGCAACAATATCAGTTGTTTCACAAACATATAAATGTTGGCTTTTATTTTATATATATTATGTAAGCTATATTTTATAATCAAAACATTTGATAAATACAATAAACCAGGGGCGTAGCCATCATTTCAGAAGCTAATCTACGCCCCTGCAATAAACAAAAACAACGTCTAGTTCTTAAATCTTCAAATTACAGGTTCTAACTTCGTGCCACTAAAGATCGAAACACCCGACGCGCATTGCTTCGGTGTGCCAATCAAAGTCAGCCCACCCTTTGCTGTCTTAAGCAGTCTGTGTGGTAGGCTACTATATCTGCTTGAGCTCTCGGCTGAGCATGTTGTCAGAATGACTTCTATTTCATTACACCAATAAACTAGTTTTAAAAAGTTGTACAACTTTTAGAAGGTAGCTTAGTACCTTTTAGAAGTTAGTTTAGGGCTCTATCTCCGTCAGGCTGGAGCTATCGGATCCAAAAAACTGGTGGAGTGGCGGAAAGTCTTGGAGGCACAACAGACAACACTCTCGAGGGGCAAACCACGATGAGAGTGTGGACCACGCTGCCCCCTTCCAGGACGTCTGTGAAGTGGAGACCCCTGACCAGGAGTGCTGCAAGAAAGTCACCATCAACATTTCAGGTCTGCGTTTCGAAACTCAACTTAAAACCCTCGCAAGATATCCGAACACGTTATTAGGAGACCCAATTAAAAGGATGCGGTTCTACGACCCGTTGAGAAACGAGTTCTTCTTCGACAGGAACCGACCCAGTTTTGATGCCATCCTGTATTACTATCAGTCCGGCGGGAGGCTTCGAAGACCCATCAACGTGCCGGTTGAAATCTTTATGGATGAAATGAAATTTTACGAAATTGGTGATGACGTCGTCGATCGTTTCCGAGAGGACGAGGGTTTGCTGAAAGAAGCCGAGCGTCCCGTTCCGTCCAGTGAGTTTAAGCGTCAGATCTGGCTGCTGTTTGAGTATCCCGACAGCTCTGGTCCAGCCAGAATGATCGCTATAGTATCTGTAATGATCATCCTGATATCCATTGTTATCTTCTGTTTAGAGACTTTGCCGGAATTTAAAGAGAATGATCGTGTGTTCAGCAACCACCTCGCGCCGAACGGAACGACTGCTGGGAAAAGATCTAGTATATTCACCGACCCATTCTTCTTGTTGGAGACCATCTGCGTCGTTTGGTTTTCCTTCGAACTGTTTGTAAGGTTTCTTGCATGCCCGAGCAAGCCCGCCTTCTTCAAAGACATCATGAACACCATAGATATTGTAGCTATTCTTCCATATTTCATTACTTTGGGTCTAGACCTTAGCGAGGTCCAGTCAAGCTCACAACAGACCACGTCTCTCGCCATACTGAGAGTTATCCGCTTGGTGCGCGTCTTCAGGATTTTCAAGCTCTCGCGGCACTCCAAGGGTCTCCAAATTCTCGGTCAGACTCTACGAGCGAGTATGCGAGAACTTGGACTGCTGATATTTTTCCTAATCATCGGCATTATATTGTTCTCCAGTGCTGCGTACTTCGCTGAAGTGGACGACCCGGAATCGTCTTTTACCAGTATCCCAGACGCGTTCTGGTGGGCGGTTGTTACCATGACTACTGTTGGATATGGCGACATGTACCCAGTGACAATTGGAGGCAAAATTGTTGGATCAATGTGTGCCATTGCAGGAGTTCTTACAATCGCCCTGCCGGTACCAGTAATCGTGTCTAATTTTAATTACTTCTATCACCGAGAGCACAGCGAGGAGGAACAAGTGGAATATACTCACGTAACTTGCGGTCGCCCGTTGCCTGTCTTATGTGACCTAAATAAAAGCGACAGTAAACCCTCTCTCGTGAAATCAGAGCATTCAGATGACGACGACTGGAATTCAATAAGCATATTCAATTTCAATCCATCAGAGGAATATACAGGCAAACTCACAGATGTATAAGAACACCAAAAGAGCTGTAGGCCTATCAAAGCGCGCGCATCTATGTGAGTATTGGTCTTGCTGTCTAAATACTTTGGGTTTCTTGTTTCTTAGAGTTACAAAAGATTATGGCTGGATGAACCTTATTCAGAGCTGTTGTAGATATATGTCACAGGTGAATTCTAAATTAGGGCGCCGAGCTTCTACGTTGCTTGGCAACCATAAACGGCCAGTACATTGAAAGCGCCAGAATAAGCAGGTTGAGCCGTGCATCATCTCAGCATGTTTACTAACATAACTTATGCACTATTCTATTCCATTTTGTAGTATATAACTAGTGGGAGTAGTGTGTTCACACTGAAAATTCACTTTAGATACTTGCACTTCAGATAACCCAGTGATGCACTGAATTGGAATGTTGGAACATTTTAGATTTGTATTATTAATGCCATATAAAAGAATGATACAATGAGACATATTCAGTTCAAAAATAATTGAATTGCCATGTGCTTTATGCAACAATATAACTTGCTTACTTTTACAGTCATTTATTACAGTAAAGCTTTTTTAAATAGCCTATGAGAAAAAATGGAGTCAGACTATTTATGGGTGTGAAATTTTCCCATTAATAAAACAATTGTATAAAATATGTTTTGTCTTTACCAATTCTCTGGCCACTGAAGATTATAGCCTAATTGTGTCAAATCCTCTCAGTCAGAACTCAATTGCTTCTTAATTAAATGTTCTCTATCAGTTCAGAATATTTGTGTATATGATGTTGGACACTTCATTAGGAATTACAGGAATTTCATAGGGAAACGGGACAAAAAAAGAAAAAGATAGACAGATATACAAACATACATGAAGAAAAGTAAAACAGTCAAATGAAACATCTTTAAATAAACCTCAAAAACCTAGCATTATTCTTATTAGTCTGAGGGATGAAATTCAGGAATTTAATTTAAGATGAAAATTTGGAAGGCACAAAGAAGAATTAGACCATGTTTGTTTGTGAAGGAAAGATTTTGCATACGATATAGAAGCTGGTAAAATATTCAAAAGATAAACAATTAGGGTTTTTGTATTTTAAAAAATTCTATCTTTGGAGGAGTAATTAACTCCAATAGGGCTGAAAAATGAAAACTTAATCAGCCCAGAATTTATTCATTTTGTTACAATTAAAAAATAAGTAAGTATGCCTAGCTGTTTCTTCTACTACACCACGGAATGAACATGTGTCATCAGTATCAGAATATTCAAAATCTAATGAATTAACAGGATAAATGTTATGCAGAAGCCTTCTCCAGTTTACATTCACAAAAAGGATCCCCAGTAGAGTTTGGCCCTTGGCTGTGTTGGACACTTCATGCACTCAACTGTCACAGCTTTCCTTACATAACGGAAGGGCTATCGGACTCCAATGTTGGAGACAAAATAACCTTATACAAATCTTATACTGGACTTCTGAGTACATAGTGCATAATATAAGTGCATAATATGTAATTTGGGACAGAACCTAAGCCTACACTTCAGCAGCTGTAAAATTAAAAATGAAAAATGTTATATTTTCTTTTCAACAGAAATCCATTGGGTTTTTATTAATGGCCTAAGAATAGTAAAATATGTTAGTAGGCCTTGCTACAACCATGAACAAGGTATAGAGAAGAGGTTTATGTAAGTAGCAAATTATTTATTCACTCAAAAAGACCAACGTAATATTATGGGTATCGGTCACCCCCATGCGGCGGGATTAGGGTTCTTTAGAGGCTACATTACGCCTGAGCCTAGCAGTAAACTTTTTTGAGAACACAAATGTCACATTTAAAGATAGTTGCATGTCTCATTATCTGTCACCACATTGATGTTACTTCTAATTGCAGGAAGCAGCAGCTGTATGACGACATTTCTTCTGTACAAAGAAGACGGTTCATATTACCTTCATAAACAAGCATGTGTGTATTTTTGTCAGTAGCGGTCCGTCAGAGAAAGAGTCAGAGAAAGAGTTGAAAGGAACAAACAGACTAACTGATACAATTAACTTTTTCAGTTTACCCATTAATGTGTATAATGCATATGATGTGAATATTTTATTACGCGGAACCCCTGGCGAGTTTTAAACACTGCACAGATGTTTCAGGAGGCTGACAGCATTGCTTCTAAACTGACCAATCAGAGTATAAACTACTTTTGTCTAAAATGCGAAATGAGGCTAATAAAATTGGCTTCTTTCTGCATATAACCAATCATCGTCAGAGAGGCAAGCATTCAAATGTTATTGTAGTAGCCCCTCACTGCAGAACACAAAATCCAGGGGGCGTGGTTGGATCCACATCTAGGGGGTGGAGATTGGTAGGTTTAGGGGTGGAGATGGGTGGGTTTAGGGACTCTGGGGGTGGAGACGGGTAGATTTAGGTATATGTAATGTGGGAGGAGTTGGACCTGAATCCAACCACGCCTGCTGGATCTTGTGTTCTGCAGTGAGGACCATCTCTGTTGTTGCGTCATCAAGCCTGCTTGATGTCAGACAACAGCTGACTTGAAACAGAAAGTTTAAAGGGGTCATATGATGCTGCTAAAAAGAACATTATTTTGTGTATTTGGTGTAATGAAATGTGTTTATGCGGTTTAAGGTTCAAAAAACACATTATTTTCCACATACTGTACATTATTGTTTCTCCTCCATAGGGCCTTTCGCACCGCTTTAGTTCCAGAACTAAATGTACAGTACTAACTGGGACGATTTTGCGCAAACTATTTCCCAGTACCATTTAAAGGGTTGCATTCGCACCGACAGTGTGTACTAAGAAGTGACGTAAACCGGTCGACAGCGACGTCATTTGTGCGCTGCGTTCAACAACAGAAACAAAGAAGAACAACATTAACAGCAACAGGAGGATGGAGGACGTTGTTATCGGAGCTGTGTTTTTGTTGTGTCTCGCGGGTTTCACAATAATGGACATGGAAAGTCGACGTATACGTAAAGCGATTGAAAGAACGGAAAGGAGGACTAAGAATCTCCAACGACAACTGGCAGTGCTACATTTCATACAAGTGCCTGCACTTCAGCGTCCGTGCATCTATCGCTGTTCTCCATACTTGCGAAATAAGTTGACACAATTTTTACAGTATGTTTACACAGCGTTTTAAATCATGGCGGGGGGGGGCGTTTTCATACGCGTTTGGCCAATCAATGTCTACTTACGTCACGATTAGGACCAGTTGTGCTGGTTAGACCCTGCTCTGGAGTAGGAGCTAATTTGGTTCTCGAAAAAGGCAGTCCGGTACTAAAATCGCTCCCAGTTCCGGTGGTGCGAAAACGACAAAAAGTGGGTAGTTCCACAATTAGTTCTGGTATTATGAAAATGTTCCCACGGTGCGAAAGGCCCTCATGCCCCGCCTTTCTGAAACGTGTCAATTTTTACAAAGCTCATTGGTCTGAAAAGCGAGGTGTGCTCTGATTGGCCAGCTATCTAGTGCGTTGTGATTGGCCGAATTCCTCAAGCGTGTGAAATGTGTAAATGTTACGCCCCTTACCATACTGTGATGTCGTGTCCTGGCGCGACGAGAGAAAACCAATAAAACCCATTATAAACGAGGCATTTGTTGCATCCAGTGGGGACATAATTACTGATTATAATGACTTATACTGTCTTTTTACACATTGCGTTGCATCGCGCCGCGTAAACATAAAACGATGTCTGCATTTGTGATCGGAGAAATGACAAACAACAAGCGCTACTCTACACTGCTCAACTCGCGTTTGAATCATCAGTGCCAAATCCACTAAATATGAAAACGTACTTACAGGCTATGAGTCAGCATTATTTGTCAGCATCATAGACTGTGATCAGCATGTGCGCCGAAGGGGAAACAGGGGATCTGAATTCACCGAAACACTGGCATTGTAGGCTACTCTCCCAGGAAACAGTTCTCGTCCTCCGTAAAATGCACTGGGCACATCTGAATATTTGGTTTGAACTGTTCTGGAACAGTGTTGTAAATACAACTTAACCACTGATTTCTAGTCGTGTCCTCTTTTGGAAGACCAAACAAAGTAGTTTCGCTTTCACAACGAAACACACAGCATCTCCACGACATGGCGGCAGCAACAATACTACAGCGAGAATCAAAGTTATGAACGAATCAGTTGAGTCAAATTTTCATTAGCCCATGCACAAACATCTGACGAATCTGCCGTTTGAACGAATCATTTGAATGAATGACTCAATGACTCAATCATTAAACGCTCACTACTGGCACCTACTGGCATTTTAATTTTGTTGAAAAGTATCAAATAATTTCTTGTTTGTATATTCAAAAATATTTAAAATAATCTCATAATATTATTTAACGCAGTTGTATTTTTCAGTGTAAATTATTTAATTTGATAACGTATAGATCACATAATCGTTATTATTGAATTTATGGATCAAATGTAAGAATTTGAAATGAAAGTATTAAATAGATTAGTGGTTAAATGCCATCTATAAAGGCAAAAAAAGCCCTTTTAGCCCTTGGATAAAATATAAAAAACACACAGATTTATCTGTCACAGCTGACAGAAAACTGATGAAAATATTGCTTCAGAATAAATCATATTTGCAAAAAAAAACTAAACAAAACACACACACCGGCGCGGCGGGTACGCGCATTAAACAGACGGACCACAGTAGAGAGGGAGACAATATTCAGCGCAAAATCATTCATTGTGCTGAAATATCTGTTATTGAACAATTAAATTTAGGTTTAAAAGTCAACATGCAGTGTGAGTAATTTATGAGAGTATAGGAACTGTGAAGGCACAGCAGCGTGTAATTGTCTGAATATAAATGTCGGACGCTTTTACAGGATAAATAAATGACAGTAAGAGGAGACTGACTGTGATCAAAGTGCATGTGATGCGTGTTCCTGCAGAACATTACTGTGATTTTATTAATTTTTATTATCTTTATTATTTTAATTTTTGGTCTAGAGATTTAAGCTATATTCACTATATAGCCTACAGTGATTAACAAATTTATTAAAACAAATTTATGTAAGGTTTTTAACCAATTTTGTAAGGTTTGTGCCACTGCTGCTCTTAACTAACAGTAGGCTATTGGTAATTACCAAAACCATTTTTTAGCTTTCTGTATTGGTTAGTCCTCCAATATGCGTAAGCTCTTTAGTAACAGTAGTAGGCTATTTTTAATGCTATAATATAATTCTTGCTGTTATCTGTGAAAGAAAGGCAGAAAAAATTGTCAAGCGCTTTATAGTGTTTTTTATTCAGATACCCAATTAGTCAAAAAGTACATAACCAATGTCAGCAAGCATGCAAGCTGTTATCAAAGGCAAAGGAGGCCATTTTTGTTATTATGTGAATATATACTATTTAATTGTTTCAGTTTGTTATTTGCCCAAAAAATGACAATAACATTTTTAGGATTAAACTATTTTTCTGACAGATTCCTAAAATATTTGTGCTTTCTCTTATGACAGGTGGTCTAATAAATTGTTACGGACTGTATGTTTTCATAGCATTCAGTTGGCACATTTGTTTGAAGGACATTGGGCAGAATGTGGAATAGTGTGTTTTTGTCAGTAAAATGAAAATAAAGAAAATAGTTTTTTTTTTAAATCCGATTAATCGTAAAAATAATCGGCCAACTAATCGATTATCAAAATAATCAATAGTTGCAGCCCTAGAAATGACAAACAACAAGCGCTACTCTACACTGCTCAACTCGCGTTTGAATCATCAGTGCCAAATCCACTAAATATGAAAACGTACTTACAGGCTATGAGTCAGCATTATTTGTCAGCATCATAGACTGTGATCAGCATGTGCGCCGAAGGGGAAACAGGGGATCTGAATTCACCGAAACACTGGCATTGTAGGCTACTCTCCCAGGAAACAGTTCTCGTCCTCCGTAAAATGCACTGGGCACATCTGAATATTTGGTTTGAACTGTTCTGGAACAGTGTTGTAAATACAACTTAACCACTGATTTCTAGTTGTGTCCTCTTTTGGAAGACCAAACAAAGTAGTTTCGCTTTCACAACGAAACACACAGCATCTCCACGACATGGCGGCAGCAACAATACTACAGCGAGAATCAAAGTTATGCCTTCTTTCTTTGCGTGAACATTTGGGCGGTGTTATGCAAATCTTCCCACAGAGTGATGTAGATATGTGGGGGCGTGTTTAAACAAGGCGTTTTAGGAGGGCATGGACGAGTCTTATCTTTTATAAAGAATATCTCTTTGGGTTTGAGACTTTAGTCTTTGCAACTTTAGGGATCTTATCTATTCACGAATAGCTTGTAACACTCCAAAGAGAAAGGAAAACTCGAAATCGCATCATATGACCCCTTTAACAACTTTACCCAAAATATCAATGAAATCCAAATTAATTAAGGATTTAAAAAAAGGTGAAAGATTCCAAAATGAAGGAGCGAATGATTGAATTTGCACAGGTGAGTTAATGTTTGAAAGAATCGGCTCTCCGTACTCTGTTCATGTAACAAAACAAAAGTTTAAAATGCCTAGTAGGGCATATATAGTTGACGTGTAAAGTTATGTGCATATATATCTGTATATGGCACTGCAACCCCCCCCCCCCCTTGATTTATTATTGCAATTATAATGCTATTATCAATGCTATTTTTATATCAAATGTATCATTTGTGTACGTAGCCTAAGCACAATTGTCCATAAATATATAAATAGGCTATATATTGGTTCATCGATTAGTAGCCTATTAATTTACAAATCAGCCTCTCAAAAAATCCTCACAGGCCGCTACTGATTTTTGTAATACTGTATAGTCTATTGTAATATATATTGTAATCTAGAAATAATTTACATATTATTTATAAAATGTTTTAAGCTTTATTTAAGCTTTCATGTCTTAGCCTTGTGAGATAGCCTATTGTTCTTTAAAATATCTCAATCTCTGCCTTGTGTAATCTGTGTGCTTTAAACATGCAAGAGATGTTCTTTGCATATGTTGGCTTTTCTCAGGATAAAATTTAATTATATGGTCTGACACTGTATACCTGTTACCTTAACATCTTGGCCAGTTAATCTGCCCACATGACAGCTGCAGACTACGTGGACTATCTATTTTTGTTACATGTTAATGAGGTATGAATTGTTAACTTATTTTTGATAAATAAATATTTTGTCACATTCATAATCAAACGTTTTTTTGCATCATTTCTCTTGATAAATTACGTTTTAAAGTAAACTTTACATTGTGGACTGCAGACTAATAATAAATGACTGAGTGATCAAAAGTATAATCCTGTGATTTTTGTTTTTTGTGAAATAGCTTTTTGTGGAATATCTTTTCCTGTGAAAGATGTTTTGTGTAATTATTTATTACAAAAATACTAACGTGCTGATGATGCATGCTCTACTGTGGCATTGTTGCATGTTACCTTGAATAATATTGCTGACTAGACATATCTCTGGGGAAAGCTCATTGGATGTCCTCCTGACCTGCATCATTGCTATAGCAATAGTCCAACAGACACTTGAAATTGAACTAAATTGTACTTAGTGGATGTACTTTTTTTTAAATGTTGAGGCATGCAATTATGTTATGTCTCCAAAAATCAAGATAAAGTAATATGGTCATGGTCAGTTTAAACAGAGCAATGAAACACTTACAAAACTGAACAGTTACTTCATTAATAATGTATAACAGGTGGGATCTATGACACTTCAGACAGCTCTGATTAATGACTACTGATGCATTTATGTTGATTGAACAAAGCACTGCTCACCGAAAGTACATGTACTGAGGGGAAGTCATTGAACGGTAAAAAGTGAAGGGAGGAAAGGGCTGCCCATTTCTTATTCATGATATTTAGCAGTTAAAAGCTCACACACTCCAGCTGCTGTTCTAACGGAGCCTCATAATCAAAACTGTAGTGCTTGTACTCTGTTTGGCTGATGGACATATTTAGGATTGGTCTAAAACAAATTAGTACTCAAATCAACTTAATATGTTTACTGTGGGTAGCCTAGCTAACAATTCATATAAGTTCATATGTCATCCTATACAATAGCTCATATTTATTTTAGTTTTTTTTTTTTTTATTCAAGCTTCCCCTCTCTGAATTAAGTCACAAGTTATTTTACACGTTCCTGACACTAACGGGGGGGATGTCATGCACAGATCAGCCATTCTGGTGGTGTTTGCATCGGTTTGATGATGTTTGTGCGCCACCTACTGGTGAATTGGAGGAAACGTCACTCCGCAAACATTAAAAAAATTGTGTTGATTTAATGAAGGAAAGTATTATATCATCAACGGAATTATATTGAATCGTTTCATATTGAAATATATATAGGTCAATGATGTTTATTAAATCCATTAAGCTTAAAATGTTATTATATTTTATTATTTTGTGCTGAACATATTTTAAGTTATAAGTTACTATTTTTGGGAGGCTTAAAGTGGGCTAAATCATGACTTTGAAAAAACGTTTGAAAATAAAATGATAAATTGTGAAAATTCTGAAATGTTGACATAGCAACATCATAGAATATTTTCAATATTTAAATATTATTACAAATATTATTTCTTAAAACATTATTGTCTGCTAAACTAAAGTAAAACGTCCCATTTAGACTTTTTAATATATTTTAATATAGGCTACATTTTGTTCAGTAAAGGGTAAATGAAGTAACCCTAGAAAAAGCGATATCTGAGGATTTTTAATTGCTTAAAACTATATGAAAACAATATTTCAAGATGTAAGGAAAATAATTGTGTTCACCTAATGACTACACCACGTTTTAGAATCATTAAATCATATTTTTGTGGAAAATAAAGCATATTTTTGTGTAACGTGAATGCAATAATTACATTTAGGCCTATAAGTTGGCACATGTCAGCATCTTAAAAAGATCTCTTTTCTGTCATGTCGGATATCATTATTATGTCTGTATAATTGAATTATACAGAGTGATTTCTCCACCATGACAGAAATGATGCTGAAATCCAAACATTCAAACGTTTGGGGGGGGGGGGGGGGG
>NW_015505312.1:875241-940395 GCF_001515645.1 Sinocyclocheilus grahami | reverse complement strand
AGAGAAATAAGACAGAAAAACGAGGGGTGGGGGGGGGGGGGGGGGGGGGGGGGTCTAGGTAATTCTACAGGAAAATGAAGGTGACACTTATCCAAACAAACTGCCTATATAATCAGCGTGTGCTGGAAAGCACTATAACCGAGTGTGCTGCAAAAATCGCCGTCCGTCCGAGTACATAGGCCTACACCCACGTTATTCTATAAATATTCCAACCCCCGCACGATCCAGTCTCAAGCAACACGCATGGAGCTGTGCGGCTCTATAACTCTTTTGGGTGGAAAAAAAAGTCGCAGTATTCCACGAAGAAGAGCACTTTAGAGAAGTCGTCTTTTTATTGTGGTTATTGGTTAGTGTGGTCAGTTAAAGTATCTGTGCACATTAGTGCTCGGCGAATCAGATACTGCGCCAGTGTTGGCACATAAATGCTCTCGCGCATTGCGTGGACAAGCACTTGTGGCCACGCGCGGTCTGCATTGCGTCGAACCCCTCCCCCATACTGTCCTACCCCCCTCTCCAGCTCCGCGTTCTCCCATGTGCAATACAGTGCAACAATATGTTGGGCATGATTAAGGAATTATTCCCTCTCCTCCTATTGATCCCACCTTTAAGAAGCCTTTCGCATCCATACCCCCCGTCAGTGTGTCCAGATAAAACAGACCGCTCGTCATCTTGTCTACTCGTAAGAGGGAAATTTTGCTGATGCAGTAATGTCTGGAAATGGTATGGTTCGCTTTTGCCCCCTTAATGTATCTCCCGCCTGAGCTGAGCTGCAGCATTACAATTTCTTATGCAGTATAAGCCATTTACACCAAGGTGCCGCCGCACGAGCAGGAGTGCAGGGAGGACGTTGCGGTTTCATGTTTTCTTTTAGCCTTTTTTCCGCGTCTTGTCTTTTAGCACACGTTTATATTGAATGTGAAGATTTGTAATACATCTCAAAGCCATATGTATATATTTTTTTCCATTATAGCATCGCTTGCGAATGTCGTGAATCATTTCCGTTATGGATGTGACATTTATGGACCGCAACCGAACAGTTTGAATGTGAGAAGATGTGAAGAGACTTTTACAAGCGTATTTTCTCCAACAAAAGGGAATCGAGGGTGCATTACTGACAGGAGACTGCCGGCAGAAGACGCAATCCTGCAGTAGCGAGGTGAGCACTAAAACAGTATGAATAAGCCTGAAGTGAAAGTCATTCTCATGTTTTCCTATCTATTTACTAACTCAAACGTAGCTATAAGCAATTCAATAATATATAGTGAGACTGTATGTATGTGGTGATGGAGTAAAAGTGACCCTGTCCTGTCACGTCTTTTCAATAGAGTGAGCATTATCATTTAGAATTGCGCCCTTAAGGCAATGCACTTCTCTGATTTATACATACATGTAGTGTGAACTTGCTGAGCTAGCAAATATCGGCGCTGTTCGATCCATTTTTCTCTGTCTCGGTGACAGAGGCAGCCGTAGTGGATGCAGCGGAACGGAGCGATGGTCGAATCAGTGACAACCACAGTGGGGCCACACTGAGGAAAGATCCAGTTATACGCTATACCCCGGGTTCGAGATAGATTTGAGGGTCTGGAATTGTAAAAAAGGAAGGAAAGCGACGCCTTTGGGAGGGCAGTTGGATGTCTACTCAATTAAATTAACTGCTGCGGAGCTCCAACTTTGAACTGCAGGATGACAGTCGTGGCTGGGGACAACATGGACGAGACCTCTGCCGTGCCGGGGCATCCGCAGGACACGTACCCCCCTGACCACGATGATCACGAATACTGTGAACGGGTGGTCATCAACATAGCAGGGCTGCGCTTCGAGACCCAGCTCAAAACTCTCGCCCAGTTTCCAGAGACTCTATTAGGTAACCCAAAGAAGCGAATGCGGTATTTCGATCCCTTGAGAAACGAGTACTTCTTCGACAGAAATCGTCCGAGCTTCGATGCCATCCTCTACTACTATCAGTCTGGGGGGAGACTGAGAAGGCCTGCAAACGTCCCGTTGGATATGTTCTCAGAAGAAATTAAGTTCTATGAACTTGGGGTCGAGGCGATGGAGAAGTTTCGCGAAGATGAGGGCTTCATTCGCGAGGAAGAGCGGCCCTTACCGGAGCGTGAGTTTCAACGGCAAATCTGGCTTCTGTTCGAGCATCCCGAAAGCTCGGGGGCAGCCAGAGGAATAGCTATTGTGTCCGTTATGGTCATTTTAATTTCCATTGTCATTTTCTGTTTGGAGACTTTACCTGAACTGAAAGGGGAACCTCAGGAGGTGATTATAGGCAACAGCACCTTCTACACCAAACCAAACATCCTGACCGATCCCTTCTTTATCGTAGAGACCCTCTGCATCATCTGGTTCTCATTCGAACTGATAGTGCGCTTCTTTGCATGCCCAAGCAAAGCGGCCTTCTTTAAGAACATGATGAATACCATAGACATTGTGGCCATCATTCCCTACTTCATCACACTGGGTACAGAGTTAGCAGAGGACGCGGATGGAGAGAAGGAAGTAAAGGGCGAGCAGGCAACATCACTGGCCATCCTCAGGGTGATCCGTCTGGTCAGGGTGTTCAGGATCTTTAAGCTGTCCAGGCACTCCAAAGGCCTTCAGATTTTGGGACAGACCCTCAAAGCCAGTATGCGAGAGCTTGGATTGCTAATTTTCTTCCTCTTCATTGGTGTCATATTGTTCTCCAGTGCTGTGTATTTCGCAGAGGCAGAGGAAAAAGCGTCCTACTTTACCAGCATCCCAGATGCATTCTGGTGGGCGGTTGTGTCGATGACCACCGTAGGCTACGGGGACATGGTGCCAGTGACTATAGGGGGCAAGATCGTGGGTTCCCTGTGCGCCATTGCCGGTGTGCTGACCATCGCCCTCCCCGTGCCTGTCATCGTGTCCAACTTCAACTATTTCTACCATAGAGAAACCGAAGGAGAGGAGCAGGCCCAACTCCTCAACGTGAGCAACCCGAACATTGCCTCTGATTCCAACTCCAGTCGCCGCAGCTCCTCGACCGTCAGCAAGTCTGAGTACATGGAGATAGACGGAGACATAAACAACAGCATCGACAACTTCAGAGAGGCCAACCTCAGAACTGGCAACTGCACTATCCCTAATCAGAACTGTGTGAACAAAAGTAAGCTGCTAACCGATGTCTAGAGACACAGTAGAAAATTCAGTCACGTACATATGAATGCTTACTTTACCTCCTCTCGTGAGCCCTTGCAATGCGAATATCTCTACAATGCAGACGAAAGAAAAATACTACACCAAAACATATAGAACATAACTGCAGCAAATGAGGCCGATGATTCGGTATATACTTAGTCTAATACATTTCCAAAGAGGATGATTGAGAAAAAAGCCTCCTTGAGCACCTAGCTAACGTCCACAGGCATTGAAGGACTCTCGACGACGGGATTACTAAAACATCACGCATGAACTGCAGACTACATTTCAGCAAGCTGCACACTGCATCCGGGAACGTGCATAAAAGACCAAGTGCAGTGTTCGGTGGACGCCTCGTCCATAGGTGGTCTTCCCAACTGACCAGCAAAGCACCTTATATGAACAAGACTTATCTTCTGCTGGGATGCTACGGAGGCCAAGGTCATCACCTCATGGACATCCGCATTGCTGCTATTTTCCAGCAGATGCTGTAATTTAGATATCACCAAGTGATTAAATGCCATGCCCTTTAGATATAAGACAGCACAATGCCGAAAGAGGAGCCTCATAGTTAGCATGTTTTGATTATCCTCATTTTGATATTGGCATGCGTCGGACATTACCTCATGACGATAGGAAATCCATTCCTGTTTTGCTTTTCTTTTGCATTCGGTTCCATCAGCTCCCCTCTCCATCGACCTCCTCTCATTTGTCGACATGAAAAGTGCACTAGTGTGTCATGATTTGAGATGCTTAACATTTAGGTGTATTTAAAGACTGAATGTTTAACCTTACGGGAAACAGAATCTTAATGATATCATAGCATGTCAAAAGAACCTGCATTATGGCCTAATCAACTATGGTACTGTGTATCCTAGTATATTTAATGCATGACATCGGTATAATACAGCTTGTTGCAATTGAGATACCTCATAAGGGTGTCGTTGTTACAATCAGGGAAACTAGGGACGTCGATTCCTTGACATTTTCTGAAATGTGACAAAATATATATGCAAGCCCCAACGCTGGGATGCAAACTTTTCAATCTAAAACGTAGTCAAAGACACAGAAAAAGAACTATCAAGATACTATCAAATGCATATACTCATACTAAGCGCACCTGTTAAAAAAAATAGTATAACTTAAATAGTGCAGTGCATGGGCATTCTCTCTCTCGAGGGAAAAAAATAAGATAACTATGGGCAGTTATACTTCACGCTTCCATTTTGCGATCAAATTTAGGATTTACGATATCAAAAATCGCTTAATTTATCTTAGCAGGATGCAAAAGAGATCATGGCAGAATTACTCATATTAGTTGCTAGTGCCTTTGACCCTCTCAGCAACCGGACAGGTGAAAGTGCCTCTGAGTAACTGGAGTTTTAGGCAGGGCAAGGGAACAATATCTGCTCTAGAACTGTCATAATGTATGTTGAGGCTGGTCATTACAGTGTATACAGAGTGCTTTTCATTTTTGTTGTTGTTCTTTTGAACGTGACACATGGTTGTCAGGCACAAACGCAAACCTGTGTTATCATATGACGGCTGAGCTTGAATATGAAATCGGACATACGACTTTCACGCGACAGGACCTTTTAGAGTTTTCGATCTGCCTTTCGTTGTGGTTTTGATTATGTTGTTGTGCCATAATAAAGAGTCTACCTCAGTGAGGTCGCCGCACAGCTCACTGCAGAGCAGAACACGAGAGTACATAACAGCCTGTGAAGTGTGATGCTACATCAAAAATAATACACTTAAGAGTACCCCAGAATTAGCCTTTTTTCAAGCACTTAAAACAAACGCAACAATGCGACCGCCCCTGACCCCTCGGATCTGAAACGCTCCCTTGCTAAGCACAATCAACGTTCACTTTGGTTCTGTTTATTCACAGTCCTTTTTTAAAAGAGAGGTCTGGGAAGAGAAAACAGCACAGGCTTTCATATACCACAGGGTACACAACCGTTTACATCCTTAAAAATCTGTCATTTTGAAGAATGCTTAGCCCATTAAGGCTATATTAAGCCTGCAGGTACTGTAAAGAACAAATTTAAATGCAGACCTAATTGATTTATTGAGTGTACTGATGACTTAAACAATGTGAAATCTTGTGTTCATGCTAACATGGGCCATTCCAGTGCATAGAGCTACATCTTTAATTTCCATTGTCCTTGATAATTAAAAAACACTTTAAAATAGCCGCGATTGAGTTAGTGTGTTTGGGGTAATTTCATTTAACTAACACAAGCAAGTCTGCCAGAGCAGCTCGTAAACAAGTTGCCTGATCATGTGATCTTTATCGATCCGTGAGGTGTGATTGTAATCAAAGGCAAACAGCAGTATTTTACCTCGGGCCGTTTCCTATAACACTAACATGTGTTTAGTCACCTCTGCCGCAGCTCTGTGTCAGGAAGAACTATTCAGGGTTTTATCAATCTGCTTTTTGTTTATAATTCATAACATTGCTTCAGAGAAGAAAAAATGAGCTTAGCAAGCAAAACAAATACATTTGATCTGGAATTAAAGAATTAACACATGAAAAAATCATACAACTTAATTTAATATGGAACAATTGTTAAATAAGTACAAACTGTTTCTACCGGGCGTGCAAGCAGTGATCAAACCCTATGGTGCTATGCATAATCCTATATTTAATAACGACACCATAAATCATAGCAATAGGGATCAAGTGTGTTACAGGACTGTCCAGAATGCTTATTTTAATATTCACCAAGGGCTGTGGCAAACTTTTGATAAGAATAGAGATTTAAACCTACTATAATGCAAGAGAGAAATGATTTCCACCAATGATAGTGTGTTAGTTGACAAAATGTATATTTCATGTACTTTATGTTGAGAGACTGTAACAGAACAAAAATGTCCCCTTAACAAATGTTGCTTCCTTTCCCTGTTGAAGTTTATTTTGCCTCTGATCTGAGGTGAGGATCAGTTATGGCTTAGAGGTAGGCCTTTTATCAGCTGAGTCTGTAGAGGTGTAAGTCCATAACATAACACATACTTATTTTGGTTGTTTTTCTATTTATATATTTGCATCGCAAACTTTATTTCAAGAAAGGATGAAAGATCAAATGCACTGTAGTGGAAAAATAAAAAAGAACTGACTGACGTGCCATCATAACGATTACTAAGTAACCCGATATGAACGCTGTCAAAAAATGAGAAAACGTAGTTGTGCTCCCAGGTTGTGGCCTTTTGGAGGATGTTGCAGACATGTTTATTTTCTTCACCTGCGTTGCCTCGTCTAGCTATATTACCATGTTGCATCCATGTGGCACTATAGTTAACTGTGCTTTAAAAAACCCATGCCCTTGATAAAACTACAGTAGACTCACAAACGAGTCCACAAGACAAGCCATTACAGATATATAGGAAGATTATACCTTGTATTATCGATATCATGAAATAAATAAAATAAATGACATTAGCATCGAAAATGTACTGTACATTGTACTTTTTTGTAATAACCTTAACTCCATACCAAACCTAAACTCAACAGCAACCTAGCAATTGCAAAAATCTGCATGGTGTATGGAAGACTGCATGAGCTTAGCCTTTCAAAACTGAGGATCAACTATATTCTGGTTGCATCATTTTTTAAGCCCTTGCTGTCATTTGTTCCTAAAGCCATCTTCATTATTTATACGCCAACGTTGTTCCCTTTTGTTTGGGAAAAATTCTTTAATCCGTCAAACTCCACTGATCAGATATTTGTATTCGGTTTATTTATTCATTTTGGCTTCATTTGAGATTTTGCTGTTTGCTTTCAGGATGCTGAATGATACAAGTCATGGATTATAATGTCATGGAAGTTAATCATTTAATTCCGCCAAAATAAGAAAGAAAGCAGGAGACCCAAACTACAAACAAAGACCCAAACAAAGTCCATACAGTGATTCCGTACTGACCATCTCAGCTACAGGTTTATGTTAGACAGATGATGACTCCATGTTAATGTTTGTTCCATATACATCTGGTCAAACTGTTCATGTTGTTCATGTTTTCTGTCTTCGTTATGCTAAATTGTGTTACTGTGTTTTAATTTTGTCATACATTTGACAAAGGCATGGTCTGTGATCTATGCAAGGGTTCTTTTGTTTCTTATGTTAAATATGATTTGATCATACATCCAAATCAATAAATTTTTAAGTATCAGCTGTCGGTGTATGGTACTGATTTTTAAAGACTGTGGCTGTCGTACATTTTCAAAGGGTTTAGGTTTGAATACTTGTGAATACTCTACACTCTCGGTAAAACAGTGCAAAACTGTCACTGGGGCAAAAAACCCTTTTAAAACATACTAATATGTACTTTTAAAGTACTAAATATGTACCAAATGTGAACCTGGAGCACAAAACCAGTCATAAGTAGCTCGGGTATATTTGTAGCAATAGCCAACAATACATTGTATGGGTCAAAATAATCGATTTTTCTTTTATGCCAAAAGTCATTAGGATATTAAGTAAAGATCATGTTCCATGAAGATATTTTGTAAATTTATGTTGCATCACAGCCAAATATTGTCCTGTCCTTAGAAACCATGCATCAGTGGAAAGCTTATTTATTCAGCTTTGATGTATAAATCTAAAAAAAAAAAAAAAAGACCCTTATGACTGGTTTTGTGGTCTAAGGTCACATATGGGGTAAAATACTGCGGTAACACTTTATTTTAAGGTGTCCTTGTTACACATTACATGCACTTACTATTATAATAACAATAAATTATGCATAATTGCATGCAAGTAACCCTAAGCCAAACCCTTATTCTATCTCTACCATGTACATGTAGTTACTTAATATTACTCAGTACTTAAACGTATAATTACATTGTAACAAGAACACTTTAACATAAAGTGTAACCAATACCACCTCAGTGACAACTTTGTACCGTTTTTCTGAACGTACATTTGTTGTCCCATTACTTTATTTACAAGCATTAGACAAACAAATCCCTTTTTTTAACTGAGACATGGTACATAAACAATTATTGTACATAAAATAACGCATGAACAGTAGCTAGTTTAAAACATAAAATGTATTAATCTGTATTAACCCATAAAATTGTGATTTAAAAAAAATATCTATTACAATTAGATATCATAATTATCATAATTTAAAATTTGTAATAATCTGTTGAAATTATATTCCATGCTTAGAAGTAAAAACTGTTTAAATTGCATACTTTATTATTTAACTAATTTTAATGAGCTAAATGTAATGTTTATCTGTTCTAAATGTTATGACCAACCCTGTTGTCTGCATTAATGTTACATTAGAAAACTGTGATTGAAGTGCACATCATTTAAATTCTTTTTACAGCATGACAGGAAGACGTGAAGTACATATTTTTATTTCTTGTTCTTTTTTCAAATTTTTATATTAGAAATATTTTATATATATAGATGTTATTTCTATAATTATGAAATTACACAAATAAGAGTTTAAGATGTATTAGACATTTCGGCAACAGGGTTGACAATTTTTTCACCCCACTGAAAACATTTGGTGTACAGTTTTCGGTCAGTAAATTTCCTAATTAGTGGCAAACAAACAGCATTTAACACTTGAATTAAAAAATTAAGTTAATAAAATAGTATTTCCTTGTAAAACATACTCTAGTAAGCTTGAAAACTTTACAACTTTGAAAATTATTTTTTGCAGTGTCTAATTGTTAAAAAAATGCCCTAATATAGGATTTCAGGCCCCGTTTTGAACAGGGTTTGTTGAACGTGACAATAATGTTGGAGGACTCTGAATATCCTGCAGTGCAGAACTGAACACTGGACACTTTGTCTTTCATTCAAACTTATCAAAAACCTCCTGTAGCAAGGTGACAAAAAATTATTTAATTAAGAAGTAACAAGGATGGTCTATGGGGCTTTCAGTGTGGTTATGTGTATTGTAACAAAAAGACCCGAGTTATCCAGCACACACTGAACAAACATGACAACAAAAGGATCTGAACGGGCAGTTTACATCGTCAACAAGATGTCTATCTCCTGCTTTCAATCCACCTACCGTCCGCTTTCCTTTATATACACGCACATCAGGCACATTTGGTTTCCCTTGAGAGCTCAAAACATGATATTGGAGTGCCTTGTGCTTGGAGTACCCTTGCTCTCTCCTCCTCTGCATTGCCCTCTGGAGCTGCAGCAGTCCTCTGCAGGCTGGAGCTGGGGTGGGGTGAGCTGGCGTCGGGCCCAGTGCAGCTCCTCAGGCACAGACACACACAAGCACTGAGCTCTGGGTCCCTGTGTCTCTGTCCTGTCCTGTCCTGGACTGGCCGGCTACATGTGTCCTACTGCTGAGGATGAGAGTCATAAAACAGTTTTATCGTGTGATGTTAAAATCGTTCACATGGATCCTTCAGCTTTGCCGTGATGCAGCTGAAAACTCTGCCTCGCAATTAAAAGCAGCTTCAGTCGGCGTAATCTCTGCCGTCTGCTGCACTGATTGGGGATTTCTCAGTCACTAAAACAGAGCGCCCTAATGGAGGCCCCAAGTTATGTGTTATCTGAGGTCAGATAAAGTTATTTATTATTATTGTCCTTGGATCATTTAGAGAATTAATACTTTGGGGCAATTTCCCAGCAGGGCATTCAAAGACCGATTTTTTTTATTAGAACGTATATATATATATATATATACAGTGGGTACGGCACACACACACACACTCCCATTCAAATGTTTGGGATCAGTAAGAATTTTTTATGTTTTTTAAAGAAGTTTCTTATGCTCATCAAGGCTACGTTTATTTGATCAAAAATTTAATATTGTGAAATATTATTACGATATAAAATAACATATTTCTATTTTAATACATTCTATTAAAATCTAATTGATTCCTGTGATTAAAGCTGAATTTTCAGCATCATTACTCCAGTCTTCAGTGTCACGTGATCTTTTAGAAGTCATTCTAATATGCAGATTTATTATCAGTGCTAGGAACCGTTGTGCTGCTTAATTTTTTTTTTGAGCCTGTGATACTTTTTTTCAGGATTCTTTGATGCAGGATTCTTTGAACAGCATTTATTTAATATAGAAATATTTTCTAACAATATACACTACCGTTCAAACGTTTGGGGGGGCAGTAAATTTGAATTCTTTTTGTTTTGAAAGAAATTAATACTTATATTCAGCAAGGATATGTGTTAAATAGATTTTTTTTTTGTGGTAGCAGGGACTTGTATTGTTAGAAAAGATTTATATTTTGAATAAATGTGGTTCTTTTTAACATTTTATTCATCAAAGAATCCTGAAAAACGAATCACAGGTTCCAAAAAAAAAAAAATTAAGCAGCACAACTGTTGACAACATAGATAATTCTAATAATAAATCAGCATTTTAGACTGATTTCTGAATGATCATGTGACACTTAAGACTGGAGTAATGGCTGATGAAAATGCAGCTTTGCATTACAGGAATAAATTATATTTCTAAGTATATTAAAATAGAAATTATTAATTTATACTATAATAACATTTCGCAATATTACTGTTTTGTATCTGTCTATCTATATATTAATTACACACACACACACTTTTCTGTATCATATATATGTGTAACTATATAAGTACATTTTATTTATATGTACTCATTTTTAGTTATATATACTTATAAATAAATATGTACTTATATACTGTATATATATATATATATATATATATATATATATATATATATATATATATATAACACGTCTTTCAAAAACTTTTTTTAATATGTATGTATATATATATATATACTTATATATATTTATATTTACTTATTCTATATGCGTATATATGTATTACATATACTTATAAATATATATATATATATATATATCATAGATAAAATCAATTTTTTTCTCTAAATGACAAAACACAATTATATTATATTATATTATATTATATGAATCAAGATCAAGCTTATGGATTTATTGTCAGGTCAGAAATGTTCAATTGCTTTTTGTGTCCATGTCTTTATGTGCCTAAATGGAAACTGGCTTTCAAAAACAAACACCCTGAGAACTATTCACTGGAGTAAAAAGTGTGACAACTAGTCCCAGTCTCCTTTATACCAAAGACTAAATAAATATATTTCGCATTTGCTTCTGAATTAATTCTGAAGGGAACACACACACACACACAGATGTAAATACTCATAAATCAGATGGAAAGTCGGGGCTAATAGGACTTTGCATTTCCCTTAGTCAGGCCTTTGGCACGTTCAGTGCTGCTAGTCACTCCCTTAAAGACAGAAACTCACCCAGCGCAGCTCAATACAGATGAATCATGTATATCCCACTGTCATCAAGCAGGACTTTTCCTCTATCTGAGTACAGCATTAATATTTTGACAAATGCAAGTCTTTCAAATCTGTTTGGTGAAGCTTTGAATGATCGGCGACCATCTGAAGCACATCACGCTGCATCAGTCAGAGCCGCAGATGGTATTGTTGTTCCTGCATGTGTCATGTGTTCTGATTACCTGATAAAGCACTTTTCCCTTCTCCCTCTCACTCTGAAATCAGATGGTGGCATCGGACTGCGTAATGCAGATATTAATGCATGCATCAATCTATACATCCACCCATCCGTTCATTCAGTCTGTGCCTTCGCTTTGGCTCATGCACTTTATGGTTTCTTCCTCTTCGCATTATCTCTGTAATGCTGCCGTCAGCCGTGTTTAATAATTAAAGGCATGTCCATCAATTCGTCCATCTTATGTAAACTATGCACAGTGCTTTTTGTCAAACCAAGGCCAGTAAAAGTTGATGCGCTGTAAGGAAAGGTACAGTAATAGCTCTGAACATATGTGCGTGTCATAGTTTTTAGGGAATTGAAATTGAAAAGATAAGGGGGAAAAGTCCTGCAGTCTGTGTTTTTTTTTTGTTGTCAATTTGCATGTTTTTATGCTGTCCATATGCATATGCGCTACTTGTATCAGCACATGCATGTACATTAAGTGCTTATACAGTGCATGTGATGCTTCTGTCGGTCTATCAGTCAGTACATCTAGCCTTTTAATGAGTTGCAGTGGCTGAGCATTGGTTGACCTCACTGTTCCCAGAATACAGATCTCTCCTTACAGCTGTGTCAGCCTGCGGCACTGAAGATGAGAGAAGACTTTGAGTCATCATCCATCACCATATATACACAATATACAGCTCACGCTGTCATTTAAGTTCCATCAGACTCGTTGGAGAGGATCGTTTGTTTGCTGGTAATGTGATAGTGTCAGTGCACAGAGGAGCTCTGCTGTCCTGCATTCATTGTTATATGTCTGCTGGAGATACGTGCATGTGTTCATACTATTTTACATATTTGGAGAGCAAAGTATTGTGCAGTTTCTGTTGTGATGTTTCTATAGTAATGCAATTTGTGTATTTTTATTATTGGCAAAAACATATTCAAGTACTTTTTCATAAGTGCAACTCTCTAAAAGAGGATAAAGCATCACAACTCTTTAACCCATATTGTTTTAAATATAATATATATATATATATATATATATATATATATATTTTTTACATTAAAAATAGTGTGGATAATTACAATATAATCAACCAATTATCAATTTAGTCTCATATTGTTGTCTCATATTGTTGCAAAAAACTTTTTTTTCTATTACAAAAATATCAATAACACATGGCAAAAAGGTTCCATTTGTTAACTACATTAGTTAACATGAACTGACAATGAATACTTTTTAAAAGCATTTAATAATATGAATGTAAATTTCAACATTTACTAATACATTATTCAAATCAAAAGTTGTATCTGTTAATATTATTTCATGGACCTTAACTGAGAATAACTAACAGTGAAGATTGTATTAATGTTAACAAATATTTAAAACTTTATCATTAACAGTTAGGACCTTATTGTGAAGTGTTACCAAAATATACAATATCCTCCTGAGACCCAGCTATGGAGTTTTTGCCTCTGGAAAAAATACTAAATTCACAAAGCTTTTTATTTCTGGTTCTCAGGAGGATATATAAAATAAATGTTTGCATAGTAGCATGCAATTAACATTATTATTATAATTATTAATTATTATAATTATTAATTTGTGTATTTACATGCAAAGTCTTAAAGTACTTAAACCCCTTTCAGCAATTTATTATTATTATTATTATTTACTTTTATTATTCTTTAAATGCAAAGTGTTGAATCCTGATAATTGCCGTTTGCAGCTATATTTCTTCTTATTATTATTATTATTATTATTATTGATATTGTTGTTGTTATGATTTACTTAGATTTTTTTTACATGAAAGGTCTTAAGCCTCTTGAACCCTTTATATATATATATATATGCAATTCTATTTTTTCTGAATATTTATGACCTGTTTTATACACAGAGTTCCTAAAATTGACTATGTCAGAAACAGATTGGATTTCTGCGATATTCTCCAAAATAATGTTTAGACTGAATAAATGTGTATGTGTGTCTTGAATGCCATGTGGGTCGCATTGGATAAAAGTATCGGCCAAATTCATGTGTTAAATATAATTTTTAAAGAAAATCTAAGATTTGGCACTTACTTAGATTTCTTATGACACTAACATATTTTCATATTTTTATCAGTAATAAATGCTTATGATATATTTATTGTGACTTTTGTCTATTAAGGTGTCAGTTTATTTCCTTCCCTCTCAGGTTCAGTGTGACTCCTCCCAGATCACATGATCGACACGCTCAGTTTGTGACATTGTTGGCAGCATGAAAGTCACTCTTCTTAGGTATCACATCATCAGCTGTAGCTTTCAGCTCATTTGAGACGGTTTACGCTTTCCAAATGTCCTTGACTTAGATGTGACGGCAGTTCATGTATAATCATCCTCTTATTTTGTTTTCTCAAAATTGTATTGTTAACATTATTATTTTATTACATTATTATTTTTACACAGAAACACACTGGTCGAGTATGTTTCCTTTGATAGAATTTGATAATGACAAATGATTTTTTTTTGTGTGAAGCATGAAGAGCAGAGAGTTTTGTGCCAGTGCTTCTGACTTCTCTTTCCCTCTCCCACTCTCTCTCTCCATCATTCTCTCAAGAGCAGTCAAGGACAGTCAGGTCAGAAAGGCTCAGCAGTTCCCAGCAGGCTTCTGCAGTCTTCCATGAAGCAGAGAATTCAGCAGTTTAGGGCGCCTGCGTGAATGAGTGAGTGTGTGTGGGTAAAAACTCCTGCAGGAGAGCTGCCTGCTGCAAAGAATGTCTCACTCACTGCCACTGAAACCAGTCCTGGCATCAGAACTTCAAATAAATACAAATGAGTATGAATGCGACAGTCATAAAGATATGCATAACGAACAACGAATGTGATAAGGTCCATAAGCCTCTTCAATATCAGCTCAAGAGCATCAAGGAGATTCACTGCAGTGTGGTGCAATGTGACCAGGTGTATCAGTTGCAGCGGTTGCAACTATTTCTACAGGAAAAAAAACTATTGCTTGCTCTTTAAAAATTAATTGTGTTATATGCATGTTTCTTTTTGTGTTTTGTCGGTTGCAGCTTTTGGTAAGCGATGGAGAACTTTACTCCCCCCTTCTCTCTCTCTCTCTCTCTCTCTCTCTTTCTGCCTCCCCCTCTACTGTGGTGCTGACTCACTGTCACTGGCCCAGAATATGCTGTCTGCCTGCATTATACCCAGCTCACCTTCCCACCAATTAATGCCGCCTCAGCATCCGAATAAAAGCTAAGAGCAAATCATATGCTAAAATCAGATTATATCAAAATATTGAGCTTAATATTCAGACTTCACCACTCTACTGCATGTGTGTTAATTACAGTGACATATTATGCTGTGAAAAGCTGTTAAGGCGTATTAACAGAGCAAAGAATTATTATTTATAATTATTGTGGAAAAATATCATTTTTGGTGGTGGTCTAGTTTGTCGGACATCTCACTTTCACTCAAGTACAGTAGAGGATATGTATTCTGCAACACAGTAAATGATACCTCTCACGAAGGATAGCTGGACGAGAATATGCAGCTACTGCCATCTAGTGGAAGCAAGAAACTCCTGCCATACACTGTAAAAAAAATACTTTGGTTGCCAGCATAATTTTGTAAAAAATACAGAAAAACTGTAAACACATTTACGGCCAAAAACTACATTTTACAGTATAAAACTGTAATTTACAAACAAGAAAATCTGAATGTAAACCGGTAAATTCAACAATGCACACTGCTATCAAAATCTGTTTTGTACCTTTAATATACTGACAACCCCCATAATAATGCCGGTGGTAAAAGAGAAAGCCACATGAAGAATCAATGCTCATCACAAGCAGATTCGCCACAAACAGAAGTATCTACTAATATATAGAAGGTACAGAGTCATTCACGCAAACACTAAACACCATCATGGTAACACACCACCTTTAATATACTGACAACCCCCATAATAATGCCGGTGGTATAAGAGAAAGCCACATGAAGAATCAATGCTCATCACAAGCAGATTCGCCACAAACAGAAGTATCTACTAATATATAGAAGGTACAGAGTCATTCACGCAAACACTAAACACCATCATGGTAACACACATGATACTTAAATAATGCATTCAACTTTCATTAAACAACAGAAGATGTAACATCAAGCACAAATATGCATAACTAATAACAAAAACTATTAAAAAAACATGATTATTTAAACAAAATACTTTCAAATGTGGAGTGTCATGCAGGGAATTCTGGGAATATCAGTTTACAATTTTTGACTGTAAATTATACATTGATTTGTTATTTTTACTTCTAAAAACGGTCAAATTAACAGCATTTTACTGTAAAATTGGTTAGATATTTTACAGTTTTTCCATGTATATAGTACGGGAACTTACTGTTAACCTATTAACAGTTTTTTTCCGTAGCGGTTTTTAAAAATTTTACAGTTAAAATTACACTTATTTTTTACAATGTAGGTAACCGTTTAATGTGAATGATTAAAAAGGGGTCATATGATGCGATTTCAAGTTTTCCTTTCTCTTTGGAGTGTTACAAGCTGATTGTGCATAGATAAGATCCCTGAAGTTACAAAGACTAAAGTCTCAAAACCAAAGAGATATTCTTTATCAAAGTTAAGACTCTGCCACGCCCCCCTAAAACGGCTGGTTCTAACACGCCCCCACATATCTACCTCACTATGTGGAAATATTTGCATAATGCGCCCAAATGTGCACGCAAAGAAAGAAGGCGTGGTTTCAGTGGAATAGTTCCTCAAATTGAAAATTTAGTGTTTACTCACCCTGGTGTTTCAAACCTGTCAGGTTAGACGCCATATTGAATTTAACTGGGATGACAACGGGGCTGTGAGGGATAGACTTTGCACTGTGGCTCGTGTAGGCCTAATTTTCACAACTCACAACTTTCAAAATGGAGTTTTTGTCTTTTTTCCGTAAAGATGCTTTGTCAGCTGAACAACTGGTATGTTGTTAACTGTCAAAAAGTAAGGCATTACCTTGAGTGGTCTTGACTGGTCTAACAGCGCTACTGATCTATTTTTTTGTAGGCCAAAACTCAAAAACGAGTTTTTTAGCTGGTTCTATCTATCTGGTTTTTGGTTAATTGTCTGAAATAAGGCTTGTAGACCAGCTAAAGATATATTGTTGTTTATAAAATACATAAAACCCCCTTATTATTTTTTTAAAGCTTACTTGTCTTGAAAAAAGGTGGTTTGTTTATAGAATAGCCTATGTTTAGCTTTTTACTTTTGACGATTGTATTTAGGCTTCAAAATTAAGTACATTTGTGAATACTAGCATGATGAACAAAATATGTAAGAATCATAACCTTATGCTGGTCACAAAACTTTTTCTGCAATAATGAAAAACCGAACGTACTTTCTAGTACAATAAAAAAAGCATATCCTTATGCATGGTCACAGAACTTAGGCCTACTTTTCTGCTATAATAATAATAATAATAATAAAACGTCTTATTGGGCTTTTGTCATGGGAATCAGGCCTACAAAATATGTTGTCAAAACATCACTCTATACAAAAATCTATAAAAAATTGTCATTTTAGCATTTAGCTAAAGATTTTTTTATGTATTTTTTTTATGACAAATCATTCTACAAACCCATTACATATTCAAGAGGGAGCCCATGGCGTCATAACTGAAGAATAACTTTTTTTTTTGATCTGACAATCTAAGTAATCTGAGCATAATATTAGTAATTCCTACAATAATTTGTATTATGAATGGGCCAGACATACTTTCTTCAACTTCCAGGTTCAACTTTCAGAATGTGGATATTTTGGGGTTTCCACGACAATATCCGAAATGTCAGTATGTTGTTTATGTCTTATGATTTGATTAATGCAATTAGTGCCTATCAAATGTGATTGAGTTGGATCAGCAGTTTGGCGGGCGAACCAGCCAATCAGAGCCCAGCGGGAGGGTCCCTCATCGTGACATCATCAACACTATATAAAGCCTTGCCGCGTGAGGGAATGTACAGAGTACTTCTTCTAACCCTAACGCTCGCTGGCTTCCTGTACGGTATTTATACTGTTTTGTCTTAAGCTTTCAGTATATTACGGGAAGTTTTCCGCGGTTCCGATGCGTATAAAAAAAGCTATAGAGTACTCTGATGCTCGGTCTCACAGGTTTGAGTGTTTGCGCGCGGACAGTCCGACTGCCGCGAAGAGTTCACCTCTGCTGCACGCGCGTCGGATCTGTGGGCGTTCAGCACGCTGAGCAGAGCAAATTGAGCATGGCCAACTTTTGCGGATCTCTACACTGATCCTGCAAATAAGCCTGAGCTCAGACACTCGCTGCAGGGTTGGGTTCCTCCGAGAATGGCGTTTGACTTGTGCACACCGCAAGCTTGTGTAAGTGCTCCGATTGAATCACGCTTGGAGCGTTTTTTGTTTGTCTTGTTTTTGTCTCGTTTGACCGTAGTGTTTGGTTTGTAAACGTGTTTTGTTTTGACCGTAGTACAGCAAAGTTAACTGTGTGTCTTTCTTTTTTCCACTGGTAAACTGCCTAAAGAAGTTAATCTAATGGCGCCCCCGTTTGGTCTTCTACAAGTAGCCTGTAAACCAGAGCGCGCTGGATGGCTGCAGTGGCGCCTGCAGGTGTAGAGGGCTGCACGCGCTGTGCGCACCGTGAGCGCTCGGACTGACCTGAGGTCTGCCCCGCAAACATTTCGGCAGTAGTTCTATAGGCCTGTGTGTCCTGTGTTTCTGTCGACTGAACCAGCCGTGCCATTATGAATTTCGGTCTTTTGCATGCCAAAGTCAATTTCTGCATATAAATATTACGCCAAATAGAAGCAGAAAATCGTGCTATAAGCACTTTCATGAGCTCGGGTTAGCCTACAATTAATTTACGCTGTTTTACAAATGGGAATACAACGAATTCATGACTGCTTTACATTCAAGCTACCCATAAAATGTATAAAGTACTTTAAAAGCGTCTGGAATGCAGTAAAGTAATTTTTAGCGCATTTGCTGCATGGATTTAAAAAAAAAAAAAAAAGGTTTGTTCACATCAGACAAAGTTGCATTGCAGCAAATCCTGTAAGTTATTCAGAACAGAGCAATGTAACAATCAGAAAATATCAGTGACGCAATTATAGTACCATTATAATTTGTATGGCATTATAAAATAAAACGCAAATTATAATCGGGCCTGTTTTAGGCTTATTATTGATTGAGTTGGATCAGCAGTTTGGCGGGCGAACCAGCCAATCAGAGCCCAGCGGGAGGGTCCCTCATCGTGACATCATCAACACTATATAAAGCCTTGCCGCGTGAGGGAATGTACAGAGTACTTCTTCTAACCCTAACGCTCGCTGGCTTCCTGTACGGTATTTATACTGTTTTGTCTTAAGCTTTCAGTATATTACGGGAAGTTTTCCGCGGTTCCGATGCGTATAAAAAAAGCTATAGAGTACTCTGATGCTCGGTCTCACAGGTTTGAGTGTTTGCGCGCGGACAGTCCGACTGCCGCGAAGAGTTCACCTCTGCTGCACGCGCGTCGGATCTGTGGGCGTTCAGCACGCTGAGCAGAGCAAATTGAGCATGGCCAACTTTTGCGGATCTCTACACTGATCCTGCAAATAAGCCTGAGCTCAGACACTCGCTGCAGGGTTGGGTTCCTCCGAGAATGGCGTTTGACTTGTGCACACCGCAAGCTTGTGTAAGTGCTCCGATTGAATCACGCTTGGAGCGTTTTTTGTTTGTCTTGTTTTTGTCTCGTTTGACCGTAGTGTTTGGTTTGTAAACGTGTTTTGTTTTGACCGTAGTACAGCAAAGTTAACTGTGTGTCTTTCTTTTTTCCACTGGTAAACTGCCTAAAGAAGTTAATCTAATGGCGCCCCCGTTTGGTCTTCTACAAGTAGCCTGTAAACCAGAGCGCGCTGGATGGCTGCAGTGGCGCCTGCAGGTGTAGAGGGCTGCACGCGCTGTGCGCACCGTGAGCGCTCGGACTGACCTGAGGTCTGCCCCGCAAACATTTCGGCAGTAGTTCTATAGGCCTGTGTGTCCTGTGTTTCTGTCGACTGAACCAGCCGTGCCATTATGAATTTCGGTCTTTTGCATGCCAAAGTCAATTTCCGCGCATAAATTACGCCAAATAGAAGCAGAAAATCGTGCTATACGCACTTTCATGAGCTCGGGTTAGCCTACAATTAATTTACGCTGTTTTACAAATGGGAATACAACGAATTCATGACTGCTTTACATTCAAGCTACCCATAAAATGTATAAAGTACTTTAAAAGCGTCTGGAATGCAGTAAAGTAATTTTTAGCGCATTTGCTGCATGGATTTAAAAAAAAAAAAAAAAGGTTTGTTCACATCAGACAAAGTTGCATTGCAGCAAATCCTGTAAGTTATTCAGAACAGAGCAATGTAACAATCAGAAAATATCAGTGACGCAATTATAGTACCATTATAATTTGTATGGCATTATAAAATAAAACGCAAATTATAATCGGGCCTGTTTTAGGCTTATTATTTAAATATATATTTTAGGCATCCATCAATTATGGTGGAAAGAAGTGACTCATTGGAAGTGCATTTAGAGAGAACTGGCTCTTTAGAGATTACATAATGAAGTAGTTTATATTTTTGATTTGAATCATTTCATTTTCAACTAGTAATTTAAAGCTTTCTATATATTTATCGTGCCTGTGAGACAGTTAGCTAAGTTTAAGTTCATCATTGTGATTGTGCTCCTGCTCAAAACCGAGACAGCAGAAAGCGTTCGTTTTTATAAAAGCACAATGTTTTGTTGATTGTGAGTGCGCACAAATAAAAGTAGACCCTTTACAGTTTAGAACGATGTATTGCTCTTACCTTTTTTATGAGCAGAAAATGACTGCGTGTTTTGTTGTTTCCACTGTTATTAGGGCTGTGTGATGTTGATTAAAGTGTGTAAAATCAATTTCAGTTTTTAAATATTGAACTTAAATGTGCTCCTGCTCAAAACTGAGACTGCAGAAAGCGTTCGTTTTCTTTATTTTTATAAAAGCACAACGTTTTGTTGATTTGTGAGTGCACACAAATAAAAGTAGACCCTTTACAGTTTAGAACGATGTATTGCTCTTACCTTTTTTTTTTATGAGCAGAAAATGACTGCGTGTTTTGTTGTTTCCACTGTTATTAGGGCTGTGTGATGTTGATTAAATATGCAATACGATATTGCTTAAAGTGTGTAAAATCAATTTCAGTTTTTAAATATTGAACTTAAATTATTACAAAGTTGTTTCACATTCGTTTGGATTCTACTAATACTACTCTGTGATTAATGGAGTCCCCTCTAATGAGGACCAGGGTTTGGATTCTACTAATGCACTCAAACATCTCACCTGTAGCTTCGTAAACATTAAACGTGTAAGAAGCCGAGAACATATTATAATCCATTTCCTTCAAGTGGTGGTGAGACCTAACGTACGGGAAGTGTAAAGATTCACAGTATTAAATTACAGTCTGTACCTTGGACGAAGGAGTGACGCCAATCAGACACGTTATTCGTTTAAGCACATTCTGTTTAGCCATTGTTAGTCACATGTACACGTCAGTGCTCACGGTTTCCTCTGCACATTTCAGTGTCAGACACTTATTTTCCCCCAGAATCATATGTGAAGGTGTGTGTGAATATGTGTTAGGACCCTCAGTATCTGTCTCAACCATTACCCTGCACTGATGGTGCTCATCATATGTGTGCCTTCAAAAAAACTGTCAACAGACAAACAAATCCTGATGGGGAAGGGATGGAGAGGGAAAGGGTAGAAAGACAAGAGCTTATGTTACGTTATTAATGGAAGGGGTATATTTGCAGTTTCATATTTGTGATGCAGTTAAATTGAGAGAAGGTTGTCTTTAGTGACGGTCAATACCGGCACTCTGTAGGATGTCTGTGGCCGTCTGCGCTGGGGGTCTGAAGGCTGTTTGAAAACCTGGAGGTGGGGAGTGGAACTGATTTGGGGTGAGTGTGGGAGGAGGGAGGTAAGGGGCCCAGGCGGCTCTGTGTAAGGACAGTTGGGCGGCCGCGTCCAGGAGGCTGGTGTGCGGGGGCTGTGGGAGTGCGCTGGAGCTGGGCGGTCCGTCCAGCTCTGTGAGCGCCTGCAGCGACTTGAGCCAGTGTGGCGGATTGTCATCCTGGAGACAGTCGAAACTGTTGCCTGTGGATGCTGGGATACCTGGAGTTTATGAAGGGATATGAATGAGTACTATTTCTGATTAAGGTTTTATCCGTAACCAGAGGGTTTACGAAACACAAATCGCACCTGTGATGATGGCGGGGTCCATCCAACTGGCCGTACTTTCCCAGATGAGGCTGTGCGAGATTCCAGCCGAGCCTACCGGCACCCCGATGTGGTTCACACTGGAAGTGGAGGACGAGGAGGAGGAAGAGGTAGAGTTCGGGAGGCCTCCGAAGTTGATGTTGATATTTGGTAGGAGCGCGCGCAGTCCGTCCTGCCACTCTTTCACATTTATGCTTTCCACAGAACCATTGTTTTCTGAAAGAGCAAGAAATTGATGAAAAAACCCAGAGAATTTAAACTTTGCGGCATCCCTAAAGGGATAGTTTTTCTGAACATGCGTCGAAGACTGAAACGGAAGAGAAGAAATTGTTGAATAAAGTTGTTATTTTTGTTTTCTTTGCACACAGAAAGTATTCTCGTAGCTTATTAACATTACCGTTGAACCACTGATGTCACATGGACCATTTTTACAATGTCCTCATTAGTTGTGTTGCTGTCAATGCAGGGTCAGAAACCTCTCAGATTTAATCAAAAATATCTTAATTTGTGTTACGAAGATGAACCCTTTGTTCTTACGAGTTTGGAATGACATGAGAATGAGTAATCAATGACAGAATTTTCATCTTCAGGTGAACAATCCCTTAACGTCTATGTGAAACTGATTTGCAAACAATTTTACGTAAAATGGGATAATCAACAAGAAAAATAAATTACAGATGAGAGGTTAAAGATGACGTTTTATCTAAATATTATTTCTATACAATTAAAGTATTTATTAATTGCTATTATATTAATTATACTAATAGATTTTTAAAATATTTTCAGTTTTCATTTTAATTTTAGTTTAGTATTTTGTTGTGCTTTTTAAAAATATTTCTATTTAGCTTTATTTCTGTTTAGGTTTTAGTAAGTCTGGAAGTAAATTTTACTTCTTTCAGTTGCCAAAACAATATTACTCAAGTTTCTGTTTTTTGGTTATATTTCATTTTATTCAAGCTTGATTTCAATTACCGAAAATAGTTTTTAATAGTTTTAGTTAATAAAAACACTGAAGATGACCACAGTTCGCTCTCATAAAGGGCTCAGGGGCACAAACAAGCTGAATTAACCATTAAGGGAAAATAAAATAAATTTTTCCTTATAAACTTTTTACTAATAAAAAAAGTTAAAAAACAACAATAAACATACTGGGAATGAGTTCAACAACTTGTTTGTATTTGGATCAGTGGGCTACAACTGTAGCCCTGCTTAGACCAGGTGTTTTAACACACACACAGGTGTTTCACAAAAAAACTGGTGTACACAAGACATCCCCTAACCTGATATAGGAATCCCCCCAAGGCCGATACTGTGGTGCTGGGCCGGCATGCTCAGGTCTAAGAAATGGCTGTGCGCAGCTGAGGCCGTGTGGTTCAAGTGTGTGAGGTTATTGCGGGTGGGAAGGCCCATCCAGGGGTGGCGTGCGGCCATGTGTTGGGGCAGGCTAAATGAGTTATAGAGGCCTCTGTGCTGGAGGTGAGGAAGGTGCTGTTGGCCGTTGGGGAGGCTGGTCTGGTGGGAAGAGGGGTTGGGAGAGAGGGGGGAATGCTCTTGGACTGACAACTCTTTCTCTATGAGGTCGGCCAGGGCCTTCCGTGTGACGTCAAATGGGTCGAAGCCGAGGTCATCGTCCTGCTGCTGCTGCTGCTTGGCCGAAGAGCCAAAACCAAAGGCCGCTTGCCAATCAGTGGAGGACGACACTGGGATAGTGTCTGCAAAAGGAAGAGAGTTTGGTGGGTTTAGCCCCGCACATACTGCAATCTTATTGGTTCACTACACTGCATTCACTGTACAGGCCTACCTGAGCTGAAAAGGCTCTGTGGTTCTGGAGTCATGGGCCAGTCGGAGGCTCCCTGTGGTGAACTGGAGAAAGGGGGCAGGCCACTGGGGATGGGGTTGGGATGTCTGAAATTGCTGTTGTCTGAGAAAAGAGACTGAGACTCTGCTGCCGCCCCCTCGAAGGGTGAGCGAGCTGTGAGTTCGGCCACGCTGATGGGCACAACGAGGCTGGGTTTAGTAAAGCCAGGTGGAGGAGATGGGGAATCGCTACTGGATGTCTGTCAAACCAAATACAGACAGATGGATCAAAAAAAAAAACACAGTAACGATTCTTAGAGTTCTTAGCACGTACCTGTGATATATTTTCCCCGTTTCCTATATTTATGGGTTCTGATGGTTTGCCAATTGGACTGAAATAAAAGCACAGTGTGATGAGCATGCACCAAAACACACAGGAAGAAAAAAATCACTTGATATGAAACGTATGTTGTTGTATATCAAAGCAACTACTGGCTAGGCTTCTGCAGTACAGTACCTGGTAGGCTCTAAGGCTGATGGGAAGGGTGGAAGGCCTGTGTTCTGTTCTGTTCCCTGTTCAGGGTCTGGTTCGTCTGGAGTCATGTGGTCTGAGTCTGTTAGGCAGTCTAAAAGAGGAGGGGATTTGCGATGCTCTGTGGTTAAACCGTTAACCATTTTCCCATAGTTCTGTAATAAGGGCCACCCTTCTTTATTGGTACTATTGGGTCTGGGGGAAAAATGTTAAAGTTAAAAATGGAAATCACATTTCTCATAGAAAAGAAACACTATATGTACAATATTCAATATTCAGTAATTTTTATTAAATAAATGCTTTTATTTAGCAAGGATGCAGTAAGTGTTTTAAAAGTGTTTTAAAAGTAACAGTAAAGACATTTATAATGTTTAAAAAAACTATTTTAAATAAATGTTGTTCTTTTGAACTTTTTATTCGTCAAAGAATCCTGAAAAAGTGTGACGCTGAAGACTGGAGTAATGGCTGCTGAATAAATATATTTAAAATACAAGTAATAAATTATTTTAAAAGAGATAAAAAAAAAAAAACATTTTAAATTGTAATTTCACAATATTAATTGTTTTTCATTGCATTTTTTGATCAAATAAATGCTGCCTTAATGAACATAAGACACGTTTTTCAAAAACATCAGAAAAATCTTACCGTCAACAAACGTTTGAATGGTAGTGTGTATATATATATATATATTTTTTTTTTATATATATTTTAAGAAAATTCATTACTGCTTAGTTAATTATAGAATATAATGTAAGCATAAGCCACATTCATTGTCACTTATAAATATGAATATGTTCATATGATTGGGCAGGTGCAACAATGAAATTCAGGATAAAAACAACACCTCTGAGTGGAGTTGGGTTTGCTCTTCGACTTCTCCCCACATGTTGAGGTTTGTAAAAAGTTGGGGTTTGCTTTGTAAAGGTCTTGGAGTAATTTTTGTTCATACTCTTGATGTTTCCCAGCCTAAAAACAATTTACACACAGCAGTCAAACAATATCCAGAATTTAAAAAACAGACAGCAAAACTTTTTCTAAATGCTTTTTTCTGAACTGATTGATCTGTAAACAAATGTGCTCACCTGCATTTCTTCTTTTGTAAAACTAGCCGCTTCATCCCCTAGTTCGTGTAAATACATGCAGTCCGGTTTAGGACACTGCATGCTTTTGAGAAAATAACTGCAGTACTTTGTTGTACCTAAAGAAGCCTTGAGACAAAACAGTGACAGACAAGTATTTTAAAAACAAACAACTTCAAAGTGACAGAATACACAATAAACATTTAACACAGACATAATATACTTAACGTATGATAATTTTGTAAATGGCTTACATTGTGATGGTTTAGCACTTACCTTGAGTGTTCTACCATCCACTATTACATTGTTCACACACTGTATTGCTCTAAGGGCGTCCTCTGAACGAATGTAAGTTACATAGGCACTGGCACTAGGACCCTGTGGAGTGAAAGGTCAAAATAAATGTAATAAGTGTGTTTTCTTTATTCTACTCTTTTGCTGTAGCCTTAAGCCAGAGACTTTTTCACAGGCGCTGAATGCACAGGAAGCATGTGAGCATCATGTTTCATAACTAAGATCACATGTGGCTTTTCTTACCTGTGAACCTGCATATGATGTGCTGTTATTGATGACCACTTTATGGATTTTGCCGAACTTTCCGAAATATTCCGGGCGTTTTAGAACCTGAGAAGTAATCAAAGTGAGAGTGATTCTTCAAAAAGTGACACATTTCTCACTGATATGATATGGCCAAAGGGTGCAGTGGATTTTACATGATCAGAGATTTAAATACACATACATTGAGATGAAATACATTACCGTTCAAACGTTTGTAATCAGTACAAATTTTAAAAATAAATTACCAATTTAAGTCATTAATTTATTTATTATTAAATTGTACACTAACGTTTAAAAGGTTGGGGTCAGTATGATTTTTTAAAAGAAATTAATACATTTATTCAGCAAGAATGCATTAAATCTATTTCAATTACATTTATATTACAAAATATTTCTATTTGAAATAAATGCTCATCTTTTGAGCTTTCAGTTTATCAGTGAAAATTTGATTCTGCATTGAACTGTTTAGAAATATTGATAATTAGAAATGTTTCTTGATCACCAAATCAGCATATTAGAATGATTTCTGAAGGATGATGTGACATTGAAAACTGGAGTAATGGCTGCTGAAAATTCAGCTTTGCATTGCATTAAGTTACATTTTATATATTAACCTAAAAAAATATTTTAAAAGTTAACAATTCACAATATTACTATTTTTTGATCAAATAAATGCAGCCTTCTACAAATCTACAAAACCTACCCTGAACTTTTGAAAGGTAGTGTATATTTAAATTTATTTCAGCCAGTAGCTAGTTATTCATTATCTAGTAATTAATAAAAATGCATTAAAATAAATGCAATAAAATAAATTAAAACAAGAAATTAATGAATGATTAAATTATTACATATAAATAATTGTAAAAAAAAATTTAAAGTTCATAATTCAGCACATCCAAAGAGTTGTTATATATATATATATTAAAAAAAAAGACAATGGCATTGTCTAACATGAGCATTCACCTCCGCATCTGCAAGTCTTTGAGAAAGTCCCACGACGAATACAAGGTTCCGCTGCACTACACGGACACTGGCTAGGTGCTTGCGGTTCTCTGTTACCTTCTGCTTCTTTTCGTTCTGCTTCTGCTTTTTCTCATTCTTTATCCTCTGGATCTCCTCTTGTGACAGTGGTTTGTATACTGCCGGATCCTCCGGATAAGGCTACAGAACACACAGAGCCAGTTACCTCATTTGAACCTGCATCTGAGGGGTGGCAATTCTCAAAGAACTCTGCAAATAGGTCAAGTTTTCAGGCTGACACACCATCACAGTGAGTCAAATGATACTTACCTGGCAGGGGAGACACCATGATCAAGAAGGTGCTTCACCCAGAGTGAGGCTCGGCCATTGCACTGCGGCCGTGCTGACCCCTGCGGATTCCCCAAATGTGGGAATCTCGACTGCATAATTTATGGTAGTGGGGGACTGCGTTTGCGCTCTCCCCTGAAAGATTAGGGGGCAGTCGTGACCTAATGGTTAGAAAGTCAGGCTTGTAACCCAAAGGCCGTGGGTTCGAATATCAGGTTCGGCAGGGATTGTAGGTGGGGTGAGTGAATGTCCAGCGCTCTCTCTACACTCAATACCACGCCTGAGGTGAGACCCCTTGAGCAAGGCACCTAACCCCCAAATGCTCCCGGGCGCCACAGCATTGGCTGCCCACTGCTCTGTGTGTGTGTTCCACTACTCACCTCCTTTCCTTTCCTTCCAAATGAACCACATTGCTTTTACACTTGGGAAGTGCAGTTTGCCAAGAAAGTGGCGCAATATACTTTAGCCACAATTGCATAATCAGGCTTGGGAACATTAAGGCTGGTTAATCAGATGGTATTTGACCACTGTGCTTGTGCATAACAATATATATTTTTATATTTAACAATACATTCATAGTAACAATACATATTGACCATCGAGCTTTCTAGATTGGTGATTTTGAACTGATTTTGCCTCAGGAGCCAGACAGTATGTTGGGCATTAAGTGGCGACCCAACACAGTAGCAGAATTGTTTAACAGGTCAGTTCACCCAGAAAGGAAAATTCTGTTATCAGTTGCTCACCTGTTTCAAACCCATGAGACTTCTTTAAAACACAAATTAAGATATTTTTTAATGAAACCTGCGAGATGGCTGTTTCTACACTGATAGTCCATTACACTAAATCTGTGATGCTATAAAAAGTTTATAAAGAGATCTGCATAGATCAAAGATTAAATCTGTTCATTATATAAAATTATCATGCTTTCAGAAGACTTGGATTAAACCACTTGTTTCATATGGATTAGTTTTACAATGTTTTAAATTAACTTTTTGGACCATCTAAGTTTTGGTGGAATAGACTGAAAAGAAATCTCCATTTAAAAAAAATGGTGTTTATAAAATGAAAGAAAGACTTATGGGTTTGGAAAAACATGAGTAAATTAATTTTCATGTTTGGGTGTAGTAACCTTTTCACATATGATAGTTAAAGGGGGGGTACAATGCTGTTTCATGCATTCAGAGTTGTTTACACTGTTATCTCATGCTAAACATTGCCAAAGTTTCAAAAAACGATTTGGATGTATAACAGATTATTTCTGCGCTAAATACACACTTCCGGGTTTCTTACAAGTTTCGGAAAGTTGTTTTCGATCGTGGCTCTTCGTGACGTCATGAAGGGTGGAACTACTTATACGGGCATTTCTCCCAGAAGCGCGCGCCCACGCACACATCGACCGGTGCGAGAGCAAGAGCGCACCCATCAACATGCTTCATTCAGCAGCGCTGCACGGGACTCGCTCAGGATAAATGTACCTAAAGAGGTGTGTTTTTGGCTGTAAGGGAAAGATAACCTTGTTCAGCTTCCCGAAGAACCCAGCGTTATGTAAACAGTGGATGCAGTTTGTTTTCCGGGGCAGCAACCGAGTTTGCAAGTGTGTTTGTCGACGAAAGTTTTATAAACAAGGCCCAGTTCGACGCTGGATTTGCACATCGCTTGATACTGGAAGATGGAGCGGTCCCAGCTATAAAACATCCCGGTCATGATTCAGAACTGCAGACGGTAAGTGAAACAGCATCAAATGTCTGTGTTTTGTTGGCAATCGGGCAAGTGCTCATCATTCTTTAGCTCCGCCCACGGCGCGCCTCCAGCTCAGCTGTTTTCTGAGAAAATCGGAAAGCTGTATTTTTCTTTTATAAATATGAAAAACGAAAGATATGAACGATGCTATACTACTCTATAGGTAGTCAAGATCAACATGAGATTGGGTGAAACTGTGTGTGTTATGTCCCCTTTAAATGTTCATACAACAGTTAAACAAATGTTCTCTCTAAAATCTAACATAAAATGTATTACTAATATAATAAACAACTGACTGTTTAATACTTTCATATGTATTTACATAATTATCTAATAGGTAATAAATAATTTATCATTTATTTAATATTACTGATTAATTTAATATTAGTAGAAAAACGAATAAACTTGTCTTTATAGTTTGAGTGTTTGCATTTATGTTCTTGGCATTCAAATATTCACATAACAAAACACATTTAGCACAAACCATGCCGTATTTTCTTTAATATTTGTGACAGAAGAGGCACTGAACAAAAAAAATAATAATAATTTCTCATCCCTTTTAAAATCCTTTTTATTTTGCTATACAAACTATCCACGATTATACAGGTTTTTATATTAGATGTTAGTTGGGTTTCATTATTTGCATTTAACATAGTTTTCTCCTGCTGTTCATGATACAACAGATGAGAACCACTGTTTTAGATATCGCTATCAGCCATATCGGTATCAACTACCTGAGAAAGTGCACATCAAGGACAGCTTCTCATATACAGTGTAACGTGTCCCAATAGCAACGTTGACGTTTTGACAAACAGATATAGAACAAGTAGTCCATCACAATTATCAGAAGTTGTATACAAGTTTCAAGCAGAATCATACCTTTCTGCAAGCAGGGCAGAGGCCGTTCTCGTCTGTGCGGATGCGGTGCCAGCAAAAGCGGCAGATTTGGTAGCCGCAGGTGCAGGGGAAGAAGTTGACATCGTCAATCTCAAGCGGTTCCATGCACAGTGGGCACTCCATGGGGTCTTCTTTCAGCTCGGGACTGCGGGACATCCTATCGTACTGCAAGTTCGGGAGAGTCTCTGGCAAGTCGGCCGAAGGGCTGATGCAAAGTCAAGGCAAGTAGATTTGATTTAAATGTGGAATTGTGGATGATGACAATACTTTACCTTAGTACATAAATGCTGTTGTTAAATTATTCATATTGAAAAATGGCATACAGTTAGATCAAAACAAAGCGAATAGCCATGCCAAATGAATACAGTCAGCTGTCGTGGGCTCATAGCAGTCCAAAACATCAAGCTACCACAAAGCACATTAAGCCTTTTCATGTTTCTCTCATTACAATCAGTTTGCCCAGTTGTCTATAAACATGCTGATGTATTGGGATTGCAGAATAGGACCACTGGGTCACATTAGAGATGACTGAAAGTCAGGTATTCACAGTTCATAGACAGACACGAATACCTAATTTACAATATTTCCATTTAAAATAAACGATTTTTACACACAATACAGAGCCAATGTTGTATTTAGCACAAAATACTAAAGCTTTCTATCTAAATGAATTGCGAATGACAAGATTCAGTATCCCTTTTGTCCAACCCTGACATTTGTATCACAACAAATGCATGTTTAAAAGATGTAGCTAATATTTTCCTCACAAAAATAGACATTCTAAAAAGCATATGAAATTATATCAGAGAAAGCATGTATTAAACATCTACACTTCAATCTCTCGCATCTGATTCGTAGACCTCCGTAGAGCCTGTTTCGGCCTCAAATTGACATGAATTAAATAAACAACACATTGAATCCTAGTTTGAAGTCTATGAATTATTATTGAAATCGCAATTATTGACATCTCACATCATATATGTCTAGCGGCGCGTCAGTCGCGCTGAAAGCCGGTCAGGTGTCTCCACAGCTGGGACAGACTTCAACTGACGTGCGGCACAAAACACAACGCCTAAAAACATTTAATTTACCCTCCAACAATAAATAACACACAAACGTAAAAGCACGGATATTTTGAAATGATTGAAAGTTAATAAAACGACTTTCCCTACATATATATTTAGTCGACAACGAGTGTTTTCTGAACGTTTCTATTTTGCGGCCTACACACAGCAAAAGCCTGCGACTCTCCTACTGAACGGCCCGGCGACTAGAGGAGGAACCGCCGCCTGTCCACCTTTGACTTCATCCTTCACTTAAAATGAAGGGTTTATTCTTTAACCATGGGGTTACTCTGCTTCAACACACAGATACAAACCTAATACCGATGTAGTAGTTATAATCGGGTACACTGATCGCGATTAAAGCAGTTGTTTTGTAGGCTACTCACTTCTACTAGCTGGTCCTGTATTGCAGGGATTCCACTCCAAGGGATATTCACTCTAGTTTAGGCGGGGGTTTCTGCCTTTCAACTGATCAGATGTGCCTATCTGATAGTTTGGAATGAGCACTACTCCACAGCTCAGATGTTCAAAATTGATTAGATGTTTCCCTACTCAGTTTTACTGTTTACCTAGGTAGCAGATTTTTACCACCATCTTACACTGAAATGAGGAGGGAATACAGTAACCAGTCAGCGCTCACTGAGTTTGCGCAAGATGCGAAGCACAATGCATTGTGGGAGATGTAGTTAATTTTTGTCAACATAATTTTTAACATCAGTAATGTACTACAGTCACCACGAGGGGCGATACAAATCGATACCATCCATGTCAGATTTAGGTGCACTTAGAAAAATAAATTTTTAAAAGTATTTACATTTTTTAAAGTTTATAATTTGCTTTTGTTATTGTAACAGTTATAGAAATGTAAATTAAATATTTAACTAAATACTATATAACTTTGTTTTATAAGACAATTTCTTATAGATTTTATTTACACTTTTTTTTTTTTTTTTTGAAATTCAACCAAATGGTAACTTTTTAAATAGTATAATTTAATGTATTCTCTCAGTTAACATGATAAAAACTGCATGTATAATAATTATAAAAGAATTAAATTTTAAAAAGATATTTAAAATGTAAAAAGATTTTATTTTGCAGTTAAAACATTAACTTGATTTTATACCACTTCTTTTTAGACATTTACTCAAATAGTAATATTAAATGTAACCTTTTTAATAGCAACATTTTATGTACTCTCTCAGTTAATTTGAGATAATAAAAAGTACATGCACAGTAATTATAATTACAATAATACAGAAAAAATAATAAAGAAAACTGAAAATATATTCTGAAATTATAAAAGTATTTTATTTCAAATTCAATGTAAAAACATTGTAGTTGACAATTAAAAATTAGTTATTAAAAAAAGTCTTAACTCTGTCATTTATAAACACAAGAGTTATAATACTATAAAATGCTAAAAACACAGTTGTTTCAGTTACGAGGTAGGATTTTCATGTTTCTGAAGGTGTCCACTACTACAGATAAGATCAGTGTGACAGAGGTTTAGACCCATTCATTTAAAAAAATAAATCAATCTACTCAAATTCAATTAATTACATTACATGTGAAGTCTGCAGACACTCCTTGGTATGCACCCATATTTGAGTTTGTTTGTAGCAAAACTCTACAAAAGTACCACCTATATGTACAGCCTGATGCATCACGACTGTAGATGTTTGCTGACAAGACTTCAATCTCTTTCTGATTGTATTTCAGTCCTCTATCCACACACATGAAGGCTTTGACCACAGTTGAGAGTGTGACTTTTCCAGATGGATGGCATCTGCTGTCAGAGATGGATCTATTGGATGAGGAGACAGCAAGGATGTGCGGGCGGCAAGGAGACCCATACGCACACAGCTGTCTGTGTCCAACCTTTGTAAGATCCCCACCATCATTGCTCCAGCAAAACTAGATGAGATAGAGAGAGTCAAATGCCACATGCGTTTGTTTTGTATGATGTTAAAAACTTTTGTTAACATACCTGTCACCAGCTCCAGACACATTTACTGTTTCTTTAGAGCTCATAGCCAGCGCTGGATAATGAACAGCACACAGCCGTCCCTTCTGTTATAAAAAGCATAAATAATGTTCAGCATTTTAATGTTACAACTAAGATCTTTAGATTTACTCAAAATAATAATTCACCCAAAAATGAAAATTTACACTGAGGCCATCCAAGGTGTAGATGAGCTTGTTTCTTCATCCGAACAGATTTGGAGAAATGTAGCATTACATCACTTGATCACCAATGGATCCTCTGCAGTGAATGGGTGCCGTCAGAATGAGAGTCCAAACAGCTGATAAAAACATCACAATAATCCTCAAGTAATCTACACGACTCCAGTTCATCAGTTAATGTCTTGTGAAGCAAAAGCTGCATGTTTGTAAGAAACAAATCTATCATTAAGCCATTTTAACTTAACCAAAATACAAGTCCATAATCCATAACACTTCCTCCAGTGAAATGTCCATCCTCTGTTGTCATCTCACATCAAAATCATTCAACATATTTGTTTAGAACTTTTTTGCTTGTAAATGGTGCTTGATCAGTGCATATTTCTCTCCTGATTCAGACGAGATGATTTATTCACTGGAGAGCAATATTATAGATATAGTTTTGAAGTTAAAAATGCCTTAAAGTGCCCCTATTATGGATTTTTGAAAATTACCTTTCATGCAGTGTGTAACACAGCTTTACAAGTTATTGTCTCAAAAAAAAAATAAAAAGAGTCAACTCTGAGTAGAGTCATTAAAACGAGTCGTTTTTAAAATGTTGATGTCAACATGAAACATTAGCATATTGCCCGCCCACTTGTTGGTCTTTTCGCATTGGTCTGAATGAAAATGCAAATTCATTGTTTGCCACTAGGTGCAGCTTTAGGAGCGGTAAAATAGCTGTTTCCCTGTTTTTTGACCTTGCATGCATGTCAAACTGTTACTGGGGACTCCCAAAACCAAAATATGAACCTTTCATTACCCATAATAGGGGCACTTTAATGATGAATTTGTTTCTTAAAAACGCACAGCTTTTAATTTTACAAGACATCAAATGATGTACTGGAGTCGTGTGGATTACTTGTGGACTATATTGTGATGTTTTTATCAGCTGTTTGGACTCTCATTCTGATGGCACCCATTCACTGCAGAGGATCCATTTGTGAGCAAGTGATGTAATGCTACATTTCTCCAAATCTGTTCCCATGAAGAAACTCATCTTCATCACCCAAGGGTGAGTAAATCTTCAGCAAATTAAAATTTTTGGGTGAACTACTTCTTTATGATTAATTATATAAATTAATTATAATAAGGCCATCATACCAGCTTTTGCTTTTGTGGCTGCAAATTCACAGTCCCAGCATCATGTTCTCCACACACCATCACACCCAACGCACCTAAAGTGACCACCACACAATTCAGATGCTCCAGCAGGGGGCGGGAGAGAGCCGGTACACAGCCCAACACATCCTCAAGTGATCTGGGCCACTCTTAAACAAAATTATGCTTTGATTACTATTCAAGTAGCTCGCCACTTCCTGTCCAGCAATCAAGCACTTGCTTATTTTAGGTGTTTTTTAAACTCTGGTACCTGTAGGAGTAGGCAGACCTAGTGTATGATTCATGGTGCAGAGCTCAGCCAGATTGGGGGAGGTGTAAGATAGAGCTTTCCAGCTCTCTGACAGGAAGGGCTTACAGGCCTTATCAGCATCCGTGGGCTCAAACCACACTTCAGCAAAAGAAAAAGACATGCAATATGCACATAACAACTTACTTGAATCTATGACCTCAATGGACACTCTGAAGCAGTAGTAGATAAATGAGGTTTACCAGGGACTGCATGTTTCTTGGCGATATGGCACACGTAATCGATGGTTGAAACGGGAATGTTGCCATCAAGAACTACAAGAGATGCTGATGCAAGCTGATCCTCAAACTGAGATACCTGAACGTAAAGATAAAAAAAAAAAGATTTATGCTGTTAAATTAGTTGTTACATTTAATTTAAAACCCTTGCAGATTTTCCTATTGCAACAGGAAGTTTGCGTGGGAAATATATATCAGAGAGGTTGTCCTTTTTTAGTAGCCAATGATTTTAATTTCATCACAGCCATGAACATGATTTACTATTTCCTAGTCAATTTCATGTGTTAATAGGAGGCGGGACAATCACATTCTATAGTGTATCTGATTGGACAAACTGAGTGAGTACAGGATGAGTCATCATTATAATTTCCTCTGTTTACCTGAAATAAAAAGACTGAACGTTTTAAATATGTTTATCTGCCTAGGTATTTGTCAGTGTTTAGATGTGTACTAGCATGTAAATGCTATGCAAACTAACATAGCTGGACTTAAATCCACAATGCGTCATGATTACTTTAATAGTTTGTGGTCAGTAAGATTTTTATTTTTTAAGAAATTAATACTTTTTAGCAAGGATGCATTAAATTGTTCAAAAGTGACAGTAAATAGTTACAAAAGATTTCTATTTCAATAAATTTAGTTTTTTGCTTTTAATACATTTTATTTATTAAAGAATCCTGAAAAAATGTCCAGTGGTACAATTGTTTTCAACACTGATAATAAAAGAAACATTTCTTTTGCACCAGATCAGCATATTAGAATGATTTCTGAAGAATTATGTGATGCTGAAGACTGGAGTAATGATGCTGAAAATTCATAGTTCACAGCTATTCAAAGTTGTAATAATATGTCACAATATTACTTTTTTTTACTATATTTTTTGATCAAATAAATTCTGCCTTGGTGATCATAAGAGACTTTTTAAAAAACATTTTAAAATCTGTAACACTAAACTTTTGAACGGCAGTATACTTTTAGAATATATGTACATATTGCTCTTGTATTTGCTGATGGATGTCCATGTCGCCCAATCCCAGGTTCAGCTCCCCAGACTCAGTTATAACAGCACAATAGGTCGCAGTCCTTTGGTCCTGTAATCTGGCAACTGCGCTTGTATCCTGATGAGCATAAAGCAAAAAACTGTAGTTACAATGAAATTTTGGCTACAAGAGCAATAAAATGCTAAATATAACTCACCATGTGTTTACAATAGTTTAGCACAGCGTCGCTATGAGAGTCTTTGCCAATGGCAGAGATGAAGAGAGGCTTGTGCCCTAATCTGCTTAAACAGTCTACATGAAATATAAGCAAGTCAAAAACTGGAATTGTACATATTCACTGAAAATAATATGAATGACACATTACATACCAGCAATATTCCTGCCTACGCCTCCAAAAGACTGACAAACACTTCCTGGATTTGTCTGACCAAACTGAAAATATAATACAAATACAAAATATATAATGTTACCTGTAAAATGTCATAAAGAAGTTACTTAAAGGAACACTCCACTTTTTTTGAAAATAGTCTCATTTTCCAACTCGCCTAGAGTTAAACAGTTGAGTTTTACCGTTTTCGAATCTATTCAGCCGATCTCCGGGTCTGGCGGTAGCACTTTCCGGTGTAATAATCAAGGAACTTTAAGGCGCTGCGTAATATCATTGCGCCAGCTGCACCCATGGTACGGCAGCAAAGTTCCTTGATTATTACACCGGAATGAGAGTATAGTTCCTAGCCATATCGGCCTAGAAAATAGCAACTTTTAACTTTCCGTCGGTCTTAGTACACGATGTAACTACAGAAGAGTCAAGTTTTAAATGGGAAAACTATCAAAACTCTTTGGCCATTTTTGAGCGAGATGCTAACGGTCTAATCAGATTCAATGATCTATGCTAAGCTACAGCTAAAAGTGCTACCGCCAGACCCGGAGATCAGCTGAATGGATTAGAAAATGGTAAAACTTAACTGTTTAACTCTAGGGGAGTTGGAAAATTAGACTATTTTCAAAAATAGTGGAGTGTTCGTTTAAGCTCCTTTAACTTGTTTTATTAGTCTTACCACCAATTTCTTTGTTGTTCCTTTAGCGATGAAATCAACGTTTATTCCACCAATAACAATCTGAGGGAAATAAATAGTGTTATTTGAGCATTATTTAGATAATATTACAGCTTTTATTTTAATTTTTTAATTTTAAGTTTTAGTAATGTTATGTGCTTTTGTCATTTTTATTAGGCTTTGGGTTTTTATTATTTCTTAATATAGTTGTAGTAGTTTTAGTACTTAAAAATATTTCAGCTGGTTGTCAAGGTAAAGTTGGTTTCAAAGTTTAATCCAATATTAATATTTTATTTTATTTCAATTAACAAAAACTATTTTTAATTAGTTTTAGTTAACAATACAAAACACTTAAAATAAAATTTAGTCTTTCCATGAGCGCTTATTATATTTTGCTAAAACTTTTTTTTTTTTTTTTTTTTACTGTACCACAGTGTTGGAGTCTATTCTCTGGTCCTTTGATTTTCGGGTTTTAATGTCACCTCTGAAGTTGCCTCCACTTTTCTCTTTATGTTTAGAAAGGGCACATGCAATCTGACTGCCCACCTTGGCATTGTTTTGGATGAGTGCTATATCTGAAAATGAATGAACTTCAGGAAAATACCACAAAAAGACACATGAAACCAAAACGAATATAAAAAGTTACTGTTATTATACGTATATATAAGAATATGTATACAGTAAGCCTTATCATGACAAACTATCTTTTGTGTCTTAAACGGATACTGGCTTGCAAGGACTTCCCTTTAGTCAGCTCATTGACTCGCTGAAGGATAAAAGGGGTGACATCTCTTCCTGTGACACCTTTTGAGCTTCAGATATACAAAGAAAATGCTTTTATTAGAAGTGTTTGTCACTCTATGTGGCATATGGTATGGCCAATCACTATTTTTTTTCTACCTGGCCTCCGACACAGCTGTTTGTATGGCATCTTCTATCTGTTGTCCTGTGGCTGCATGTTCCTCAGGGATGGGAATGGCCAACAGTAGACCACTTTGCAGCCCCAGAGATAGTGTGCTAACTGTTGAGGAAAGAGAGAGTTTACGATCCCTTCACAAATGACTAAGCAGGATGAGTTTATGTCAGAGGAACTTTAACTATGATCTCTTTTTCAACTAGCTCTTTCAATTAGGATCACTGCAACATTCAGTAAATGTGTAATATTGACATTTACTCAAATGTATGTGCGGTAAAAGCTTAAACACTTGCCAATAAGATCCGCTGCTTCTTGAGGACTGGAGACATGGTAAGGAGAAGTAAATCCACTTTGCTGAGAGAAGAAAGCCGGGAAGCTCTTTGAATCTCCATATGTGGCCACACACACACCCTGAGTTTCCTATAAATAAAAGCACTTATCTTTGAATTAGAACTTAAGTATATATATGAAAATCAAAACTGACCCTATTTAATAGGGGTATTAAAATGTGTGTATTATAATTATGGTATGGAAAAAATTCTATGGAAGTCAATTGTTCCCAACATTCAAAATATCTTCTTTTGTGTTCAACGTTCGTACAGGTTTGAAACAACATGAATAATAAATGATTAGTGAGGGTGAGTAGATGATGACATTTTTGGGCAACCTATTCCCTTTTGTAAAAATTCAATTTAACAGTGTTATTACATTATTAATGTTATTAAACTTAACTATAAGTGAGTGTTAGATGACAGCAACGGTAATGTAAATCTAAAACTCTCACCTCAAAAGTTGCAAAACAAATTTTCACAACTTTACTGCGATTTCACCAAGTGTCTGTGTTCACATGCAAACTGCTGTTCACAAAATTGTGACTGGATTTAAAGGATTAGTTCACTTTCAGAATAAAAATGTTCTGATAATTTACTCACCCCCATGTCATCCAAGATGTTTATGTCTTTCTTTCTTCAGTCGAAAATAAATTTAAGTTTTCGAGGAAAACGTTCCAGGACTTTTCTCAATATAGTGGAATTCAATGGGGACCAATGGGTTGAAGGTCCAAATTGCAGTTTCACTGCAGCTTCAAATGGCTCTACACGATCCCAGCCCAGGAACAAGGGTCTTATCTAGTGAAGCGATCGGTCATTTTCTAAAAAAATAAAAAATAAAAATGTATATACTTTTTAACCACAAATGCTCGTCTTGCACTAGCGCGACCTCATGAAATTAGTCACATTGGAAAGGTCATGCGTGACGTAGGCGAAACAAAGTGAATGTGCAAAGTCAAACGCCCTTTACAAAAAAAGGTAGAACAACAACGTCAGATGATTTTAAAGTTGGAGGAGAAAATCAGATGGCGTTTTTTGCCCTACCCTACCTTTTTAACATCACAGAGCTAGTGCAAGATGAGCATTTGTGGTTAAATAGTATATACATTTGTATTTTTCTTAGAAAATGGCTGATCGTTTCCCTATATAAGACCCTTACTCCTTGGCTGGGATCGTGTAGAGCCCTGTGAAGCTGCATTGAAACTGCAATTTGGACCTTCAACCCACTGGCTCCCATTGAAGTAAGGAGAAAAATATGAAGAAAAATCCTGGAATGTTTTCCTTAAAAACCTTAATTTCTTTTTGACTGAAGAAAAAAAGACATGAACATTTTGGATGACATGGGGGTGAGTATATTATAAGGGAAAGTTTTATTCTGGAAGTGAGCTAATTCTTTAAAGTCTTACCAAGACCTCAAGAGTGCGACCGATATCTAGGATGGATTTCACCCCAGCAGACACAACAGCAATAGGGGTTCGACCCAGTTCAGTGAGGTCTGCGCTCACATCCAGAGCTACAAGAGATAATATATTGGTCATTAAATACAGGCCAGTATACATTTCACATGGATAAAAGAACAATTTTGAAAATAAACATGCAGTTTTCTCCATCTCTATGTACTCCTCCAATGCCTCCAGTTACAAAAACAGGAATCCCAGCCTTGTGAGCCGTAATCATTGTGCCGGAGACAGTTGTGCCACCTGACAAACCCTATCAAAAAACAGACATTTCACATGAATATGTATAATCACATCGTTACAAATAAAGATTACTTCAGCTCCAGACCTTGCTGATGACATAAGGTAAGTCCCTTCTGGACACTTTTAGTGCCATTTTGCTTTGTGCCAGGAAGTCCAGTTCATCTGAAGAAAGGCCCACATGAATGCTGCCCTCAAGAATCCCAATGGTTGCAGGGATGGCACCTTCAGCCCTCACAATCGCCTCCACTTCCTTTGCTGTACTGAAATACAGAGGAAATGCAGTCGATTGGTAAATACTGAATCCTTCAGATATGAATCAGTGTACAGATTAAAAGTTTTCCACATTTTATTTTTAAAAACCTTGTGCAATAATAAAAAAGAATGTCTGTACTGTTTTTAAGATAAAAAGTCATGTGACAACCCTGACTTTAGAATGGCCTGAGGCAAAAGTTCAACATGTTACGTATTTGACAGCACTGTAAGAGATTTATCACATTTCTCTACCTGAGATTGTGAGGATAAGGCATTCCATGTGTGATAATAGTGCTTTCCAAAGCCACAACTGGCCTGTGATCCGCTAAAGCCTCTTTCACATTAGGATGGATGATAAACAGGCTGTCTGTAGGAGAAATATGGAATAGCTGACCCAAACAACACTGTATTCAAACCACTGTACCACATTTGTTGACCAAAGACATGCTCGCCAAGTTTGAATTGATTCTCATGTGTCTAGTCTTTGACAAATTATATAGAGAAAGCACATACAATTTTTAAAAATTGTTGGTCAGTTCTTCATAAAGTGGAATATTGCACGAGTCACATGGACTGCTTCTATGGTGCTTTTTGGCCATTTTGGAGCCTGACAGCCAAGGTCCCCATTTACTTGAATTGTATGGAAAGTAAAAGCTTTGACATTTTGCTAAATACCTTTTTCCACTGAAGATAAGAAAACAACAACATTTACAGGAAATAATCAATTATGGATGAAATGCTCAGTGCATAATCTACAGTGGTTCGATTAGTCAGATGTAAGATGTATTGCATAGGAAAATGAAATTGGCACATGGCTGCTCTGAATGCAGATACCTGAATCTAGACCTGTGGTTTGTGCCAGTTTACCTTTTTTGCGATGTCTGCTGGGGGAAGTTGTAATGCAACGTCTAAGAAACGCAGACAACCTCCACATCTTCAGAGCTTGATCTTCAGGTCAGCAAAACTCGCAAAGTAAAATACAATCAAGCCCCCGTGTGCTGGAGAGTTTCCACAAACTTCAAAGGGAACAATTTGTTTGAGACAATTGTGACGTGCTGATATAAGCAATGGTCACAATCCTGCACGTTTCAAAATATGAAATACAGAAATACACTAAGCGTAAAACTAACACACAGGTCCAAGACAAGTAAACAATTCAGGACTTCAGTCGCTCAATGAAGACTGACAGAAACGAGGCTGCGTTCGCTCATTAAAACGCTTCTCACGCGCTAGGCTACTCACTTTTAGTAGCACTTGACTTCAGTCACGACTCGGCTTAAATAAATCCAATTTTTTTTATTCTGGATATTCAACTCTCAATTTAAGCTGTTTGCTTTTCGGCTGGACTCCACTAGGTTGAACTTTGATCCGGTTGGGTCTGTTTGTACTAGTTGAGAATCGCCTTTTACTCATAATTTCTGTCAGATGGGGGATATACAAGGGCTTTTTAGGTTTACAACGGTAATATCTACGAATATAGAGATTTTTTGTTTGTTTTTAATACATTTTTTTTGCTATAGGATTTTTGTCTTCTATTTTCTGTAAGAGGTTTCATAACTCGAGGCCACTTTCATTCATAGACTCACTTAGCTGACTGAATGAACTGCTTGAAATTAGTTTTGTAGACAAATATAAATCTTGCCTATACATTTGAGAATAAGGAAAAAGCACCCAAAACTATTATTGTATGATGTGCTGGCCCTGTCATAGCAAAATAATCTGATAAAGTTGCCAGCAAATTGAATTATCTCACAAAAACATGTTTTTTTGTGTTTATAAGATGTCATACATTTTTTTACTGTATAAGTAAACAAATTAACATGATTGTGTAGAATCAAATTAACTATAGTGAACTTATAACGATATAGAAAAAAAGCTAAGATTAACAAAAATCAAAAAGAAAGGAAATTATAATATATAGCAGAATAGAAATGTAATAGCTACAGTAGACTGATGATGTCAAGCTTAAATCAGACATTTTCACAGAGCCTGTAAGCATAAAGCATGTTGTGCCACAGGTTTAGTTGCTGGTAAACCTTTTACATCAATAGCTGTAATGCTACTCTGTACTGAGCCACTGTAATGCACATCTGTGGTAAGAACTGAAGAATTCTCGCTCAGTATTATGGCTGTCTCTGCGATCGAAGACTTTAAAACATGTTCATCATTGTGATACTTAATCATACTGACAAATGTATGAGCATTATGCTCTTCAAACAGCTGATAGCATTCAGTCACAGAGCTATAGTTAATGTCTGTAGGGAACGTTGACTCCAAGATGGCTTCCTCTTCTTCATCATCAGTGTCCAAAAGCTCCATTTCAAACCAATTTGGATTCTTCAGCTGGTAATTTTTAAAAGCTTCAATAGCATCCCGAAGTCCTCGTCCTGATGGACAGTTGAAGTAATCATTCTCCCTGACGCCTTCAATGCACTTAATCTGTCCCGGCTCATGTTTTTCCATGTCTAGTATTCGGAAGTAAAGTTCTTCAAAGTGCTTCATGAGTTTGTACTTCACCACGACGTTGAATGGTGCTGGAACGTCAACCTCACTGCACACGTCATCAAAATAAGCCAGCATGTACTTGTGGAAAGATGAAGCATGAACAAAATCCGGTATAATGAGGCTCAGAGCCGGCGTGAGCATGTCTCCTATGGGGGAATGTTCATCCTCCTTGAGTCTCACTTTGTGCTCACCGCACATGGCCTTCCACTTGGCATTTACGCCTGGAGAGCACAAGATCAGGACTTTATCTGAGGACTTGGAGATTCGTTCCCTTTGCATATCCAGCCACTGAATTCTGCCGATTGTGCTGAGCCAGGCGGAGTCCAGGAGATCTAGAGTGACGTCTGTGCCACATTTAGCCCTCATGAAGGCACATAACTTCAAGATGACTTCTTTGTACAGGGGGTGGTCCAGAGAGTAGATGATGATGACCCTTTTAGGCTCGTGAATGGGATTCCACTCTAGTTTACCCTTTGCACATGTTGAGCTGTCTGAGGAGGGCGTTTCTGTCAAAAGTCATTAATATTATTAAGATACAAAAGCTTTGGAACCTTCAAAATGTATTGAGATAATAAAGAGTGAGTGAAAGATTCAGCAAAACAATTGAAAACTGCAGAACAATGTAGCCTATATTTGACTTTTATTACACTATTGGTGCAATGAGGTACTTCTGCTAAGTTTGTATTTTTAAGAGATGGGAAGTTGTCATTTCGATGCAAGTTGCATTTCAATAACTCGGATCAAGATGGCAATGCACCTTTTCTGCATTAATTTACTAGATTCAATAAAAAAGGTGAATAAAGATGAATAGACTTTGGGCATTGGGTGTGTTTTTGCTTTGTGTTTTTATTCAATTTATGCATGTAAATCTAATTGTACAATACTATTATATTTTGTACATGCAAAGTTTGGCTTTTATTGTAAATGAATAGTTTTATCGTAAATGAAAAAGCAAATCATTCATTTAAAAAAAAATGCATACATTTCGCCTGCCATATTTTCTCACAGACTCCCAACCCGGACACTTGGGGTTTATTTTTTCTTGCATTTTTAAACACAAAACACAATCTGTGTCAGTCACCCCTAATGGACTATTTTTTTCATAGTGGAAGCATTCAGATACAAATTCTCAAATCCGTATTTTATGTGCACATATTTTTGGATTGGGTGAGTAGTCCAGACTATATCTACTATATATAAATTTGAGTCCAGACTGATTACTTGCATAGAAAATATATATAGTGTTTTGAATCACGAAAGTCCATTAAAGTCAGCATATCTGCCTCCACTTTTGAGAGAAATCTAATCAACAATCAACAACTGAGCATACAGTCAAGTCTCCGCCCCACATTTTTTCTTTTTGGATACTGTCGCTACTTCTGTTTCAATGCGACTTTAATGCCCCGTTTCACAGACAAGGCTTAAGCCTAGTCCCAAACTAAAATGCATGTCTGGGCTGTTTCAACTGAAAGAAACTTGCACTGACTGATCTTAAAATATGTTAGTACTATTAATTTGTCTCAAGTTGCACACCAGTAATGTTTATTCTAAGGCATGTTTATAAAAGATACTTCAATGTCCTAATTGAACTATGACCTAATCCTGGCTTAACTTAAGCCCTGTCTGTGAAACCGGGCCTAAGTTATCTGCTTATTTATGTGATTGTTTTATTTGCACTGACCTTTATGTAAATCCTTGTTCTTCAAAAATACAATACAGCCAAAAATGCAAACAGCAGCTGCCAATGAAGCCAACAACAGCCCCAGTGTCGCCAAAATGATAAAAGAAACAGGAGCACCTGGAAGAACTGACATTAAAATGTTAATAAAGATAATAGTCTACCAAATAAAACAAACTAGAAGATCAAATGAGCCATACATTGAGACATTTGAATTGTTGTGTATCTTAATTTGAATGCTGGCTAATTAAAAACACACAGGCAATAAGACATTTATTGTTATTGTATAATACATACAGGGACAGATATCAAATTTCCTTCTGTATTCCAGACAGGTATTCATGCTTTGAACAGACAGTGGCTGAATCTGTTGAACAGGGCATCTTTTAGTCATTTAGTGATTTGAGAAAAATTATTAACAAAACATCCTCATGCAACTGAATATTATTTACAAACAGTACTCTCATATAAATGGTACTATAACTCACCACCAATTCCAAATTGCAGTGATTTATCCGACATGCTTCCAGCGTGAAATTAACATTCAGAAATGGCTCGTTATCCTTAAAAACAGAATTAATTTAGCATTCACGCTCATAATATTGTCTGTGCTTCCTATATTAATGCTATATATGAATTTACTTTCATGATGGAACAGACAACAGGTGGCACTGTGGAGTCTTTTAGATACTGAACATTTAAAGTACCTTTATGACAATGTGAAACGGTTCTGGTTGAAGGTCAGGACTGCAGATGGAGACTTTGTATTGGTCAGAGAACTCTTCTGGTTCAAATTCTATTGTTATCACCAAGTCACCGTTTTCTTTATCTTTTCGCACTGACCATTCTACCTTCGTATCCCAAATGCGATCTAAAATGACAAACAGATTTACCTAACAGTAGTTTGCTTTTTAAGAATTGGACACCACTTTACATCACTTCAGAATTATCCCAGTAGGGCATAATGAAGATTTTCCATGTTTCCAATGCATGTTAAAGCATTTCGGATTAAATGTCTGCTACACATCTAATCATCAAACCTCAACTGTTTGATTGCGTTATTGATTAATTCTCACCTGGAACTATGATGTTGGTTATTGTTGTATAGCTCCCTGTGTCTGGCTTTGGTAAGTTAGTTACAAAAACCTGGTATTTAAAGTTGGGGATGAGCACAATTCTGTCCAAAGAAAATGTCCACTAAAAAGATGAAGGAAAGAGGCAAAGTTGAAACAATGGTGTGAATAACACTGCATAGCACATTATAAAAAAAAATTATCTGTAAATAAAGATTATTTAAGTATGTTTCTACTATGTATTTTTACTTCAAAATGTCATGTTTAATTCAATGCGTTGTTTGCTATTTTTTGCATTAGTGAAATTTACTAGCAATTTATGAGTGAAAATTGTTTCAAAGTACACTTTTTCAGTGGATATATGATTATATAAGTAATAGTACTCTTACCCTGCCCAGTCCTGGGTTTGTTGTACACGATAGTGTGTCATGGAAAATGTAACGAACACAAACGCTGTGATTTGTCGACATTTCAACCACAAGCACTTCAGTCCCTATGAGAGTCAATATACTCCCTGAGGAAAATAATTTTATTTAATAAATGCTTTAAATAGATAATTATGCTGACCATCTGTACAGGTTCTGTTAGAGGAAGAACATTTCCGGTCAAAAAGGCAATTTGATTGAAATGATTTGGTTATTTTTAAATAATTTATAGTCCTGCGCGTAGCTATACGTTATCATACTTGTCTTACCATCCGGTAACTGGCTCCATGTAATGTATAGGACTGGTGCAAACTGTCCACTGTCATCTTTCTTGGCTGCTACCTTTGCAGTTACATTAGGAAACCTTGGGGCTTTGTATCTTGGCACCACCAAACCCTCATCTGAACAGTTATCTAAGACCATCAAAGAAACATGTCTTTGATTTTGTCTTTAAAAAAACTAATATTACTGTCAATTTAAAGAAGACATAAACTCATACTTGCCTACTTCAATCTTGCATTTTACTCCCTGTCAGAAAACAGCATAATGAAAAATGTTGTTTTTATATGAATAACATTAATGTCAATGGCTAAAAGGGAACAAACAGCATCTTTACCTCTTGAGAACATTCCATCGGAGGGAGTTCAATGAGATGCAGGGGTGAGATTTTCATTATGACACATGAAAGCAGAGAGAAAAGAGAGACAAAAATCACACCCATCGTATTTAATGTTTTCTCTGGTACTGTGACAATTACTGCTGCTTTTTAAGTGACGTGACAGATCATCGAACATCCTCTCATGGCTTTCTTAGATTCTATCTGTATTTAGAGGAAACCAGGAGATCTGATAAAGGGCAGGAGGTGAGCCTGACGCACACGAAGATATAAAGCTTTTCTCACGAACATTGTCTTTTTATTCAAATCTATCTTAAAATCAAGTCCTTTAACTACACATGCAATGAATTCAGCTAAAAAAAGTTTCTATTCTCAGCTATTTGTCAAACTGTTATATTTAATACCAAGTTGGACGTTAGACTCAAAGTTTTAATAGCAATTTGGTTTTGAGATGTAAGATGACCTACTTGTTTCATTTTCTGAAACACAGGACTAGATAAATTTAGGTTATACTTCACCAGAAAGCAATTTTAACAAGCAAAGTTTGACATTTAAACAAATCCATTCATAATATTATATATATATATATATATACTGTATATAAATTAAATGCTATTCTTTTGAGCTTTCTATTTGCCAAAAATCATACAAATAAATAAAAAATTATCACAGATTCCACACTCTAAAAAATGTTAGCTCAAAAAAAAAAATTATTGCAACAGTTCTGACAGCTTCTAATGAAATTATGTTCAACCAGCAAACTACATTGAGTTAGAAGAACTTAATCATTTGTAACATAAGCACACATTTTTATGTTGATTACTCAAATAAACAAAAAGTTGCGCCTTCACGACATGGCGGCGGCAACAATACTACAGAGAGAATAAAAGTTACGCCTTCTTTCTTTGCGTGAACATTTGGGTGGCGTTATGCAAATCTTCCCACATCGTGACGTAGATATGTGGGAGCGTGTTAGAACGAGCCGTTTTAGGTGGTTGACTCTTAACTTCTATAAAGAATATCTCTTTGGATTTAAGACTTTAGTCTTTGCAACTTTACAGATCTTCTTTATGCACCAAGAGCTTGTAACACTCCAAAGAGAAAGGAAAAATTGAAATCGCATCATATGACCCCTTTAATACAGAAAACAGTTCAACTGTAAAATAATTTCAAAATATTACTGCTTCAACTAACTGTATTTTTGATCAAATGAATCATGCAGCTTTAGAAAAAACAACAACTTTTGAATGGTAGTATAAAAGAACTATAAAGAATAATAAACAATTGTTCACAACCACAAATGACCAGCAATACATCTAAAAGGCAAAAAAAATCACCTCATTACCACTAGAGGGCCCATGTCAGTTCAAAGAATAATTAACAGGGTAATTTGGATCAATATATGAGCAATATATTTACTTTCTATATCTCTTCAAACAGCAGTTGTGTCTTACATTCTAGTGAATTTTATTTTCATACAAAATTGTAACACCATTAGCCAGAGACTTTAAACACACGTCACCCTACAGAATCATAGTTTCATTACATATCACACTTTTATTGCACAGCAAACTTCCACTAAAATTACTTCACAAGGTCTGCTGACATTGACAACTACCACTACATGCCAGCAGTCAGCAGAGGATCTGAGAAGCGCTTGCAAAACCCCTGTCTCATTCTGTCACACAGTAAAAACTCATGGCACAGTATCATCACTGGAAGCTGAAATTAGTCACATGCTGGGCCTACATGACATATCAGCACACAAAGGTCAACATCACTTTATATCTCATAAAAATACTACCATGTTACATCGTCATTGAGCGCTTTGCCATTATGTTCACGTAAGTTGCTTTTTGTGGCCTAGAATGAGATTTAAGTGCACTATAATCATACGACCTTGTTGACCTTGTCGAATTATAATTAAAACCTTCAGACTTTTAGGACGGTGCTGTCAGTCCCTTCTAAACAAGTACACATGAGTTACTGTCTGCCCTCACTCCATTTACACAGCACGCGGGCTCCATAGCCTTGAAGAACTCTGCTTTTATGGTCCTCGAACATAAGTACGCAGGTTAATGAAAAGGCAAGTTAACTTTTGCATTTACGAGGAGAACATTTTATTACAATTGCTGAATGAACAAATCATATATGTTAACAAAATAAGCTTATTTTATGAATTCACAAAGTTACAGTGCAATTAAATGAAATGAAACACTTTACTATAAGGTCCCATTATAACACTAATTAATGAATTAACTAACAATGAGCAATAAATTTGTTACAGTATTTATTCATCTTTGTTGGCATTAGTGAATAAAAATACAACTGTAATTGTAAGCTCCGTTACCCCAGCTCCATTAAATAATATTAATATAAATACTTTGATTTTAATAATGTATTAGAAAATCTTGAAACAAACATTAACTAAGATTAATAAATGCTTTAAAAGTATTTTTTCATTGTTAGTTCATGTTAATTAATGTAGTTATGTAATGTTGACAAGTGGGACCTTATTGTAAAGTGTTATCAATTTAATTTTATCCTTATGCAGAAGTATTTGTTTTATCAGATAGTCAAAATGAACAAACCTCTAAATGAATCTTTAAAATGTTCATTAATAGCAGTGTTATTTTAGTATTATTTATAAATTATTTGAGGTTTTATGAATATTTTTAATTAGCTTTTATTTTTTTTTTTTTTTTACATTTTCGTTTTAATATTATTTTAAGTTTTAGTAATTTTGTAATAAATATTAGTTTTAGTTATTTTTGAATAAAACTATTAACATTTATTTTGTTTTTATTCCACATTTCATTTGTACTTATTTCTAGTTTATTTTATTTTTTAATCTTGTATGTATTTAGTTAATAAGTGGAGTGTATTAATTTAAACTTATTTCAGTTAGTTGCCAAAGCAACATTTAAAAAAACAAAATGTAATCTATTATTTATTTCAGCTTTATTTTAACGAACAAAAATGCATTTTGAAGCGTTTTAGTTTAAGTTAACCATAATAAGCCTGATTGCAAGTTGCAAGTGCAACAGAGAAAGAATTGAAGTGCATGACCCCTGCACTAGTGTGTGTCATTTGGAAATGTGCATGTCCCTGTCCTGGAGGACATGCACACCCCTTTCTGTGCAAATGCCACTGAGGAAGCTGGAGATTGGAGAACAAATTGCCCAGATATTTGCACACGTGAGTACAAGGGACGTAACGGGGGTCTATTTTAGTGAACCATTCACACGCAGGATTCAACCCATAAATCTATCACGAAAAACATATAACGTTTGTTTTTCTTTGACGGCACCACACAACTCATCCTGCTCTGATTGCCTACTAGTTCAAGGTAAGTCTTGCAAGCATTCACAGCATGTTTACACCAAGTTTAATGGGCCCACACATGTTGTCATAAATACTTAAGGATGTTGGGTTTATTGCTAAACATTTGAGGGGATTTGTACTGTATGGTCTGTTTATCGCTCATAGATTTACAGCACACATTTAGACATTCAAAGATAATCATACTCACACCTTTACTGTTGGAGGATGGATGAATGTATATGAACATCCTATATTCTCCCGTGTCATAACCGCGGCTCCCCGCAGGGATTAGCAAACACCGTGCCATGTATTTCCGTAACAAGCCATTTGTGTCAGCTTTAAGGAATGTATGTTATGAAATACTGTAGCTGTTTCACGGCTAGCATAGACATGGAGAAGTGTGGATACAAGATCCAACGTTCTTGACTTAGCCAGAGATTTGGCTCGCAGAACCAATTAGACCATGAAACCTGTTCTCAGATGGTTTGTCTTGCACTTAAGCACTCAAAAGTAAAAAAAATAAATTAAAAAAGGTAATAAAAAGGTAACCATAAACAAGTTGTATATTGTTTTTTTGGAAATCAAAAGCATAAAACTTTGAACATCATTTAACATGTTTCCTCTTTATACTCAGATAATTTAGTTAAAAATAAAAGCTATCTTTTCCCAAAATTAAGTTCTGGCTACCCAGAATTAAATGTTGGAGGGTTTTGGAAATAAAATGCATAAAAAAATTAACAGTGCATTTTTTTTTACTTTTTAGCAAAACACTCAAAATATCCTGACAATTTAGTTCGAAATTAAAGCTATCGTTTTCAAAAATTGAGTTCTGGCTACCAAGAATTAGATGTTGGAGGGTTTTGGAAATAAAATGCATTAAAAAATAACAGTGCTTTTTTTTTTACTTTTTAGCAAAACACTCAAAATATCCTGACAATTTAGTTAGAAATAACAGCTATCTTTTCCAAAAACTTAAGTTCTAGACAGGATCCGTATGAAAGCATTAGTATCCAGTGTAGTGAGTTCAAGGCTAGAGCTTGAAACTGGGCCATATGAAAGAATGGCAGCAATGTTCTAATTTAGCCAGGCTGGGAACACTAACAAGCATGTTCCTTTATCAGGCACAATAGGTACGAATGCAATGAATAGGTATGGAGAGAGTGCTTGGCACCAGGGCTTTATATAAAGAGTCTTCTTTGGATACGAGGGCCCCAAATTAAATTTTCCTCTACATTGTGACTCCTCCGCCTTTTAAATACTTGGCACTCGTCACCTTTCCAGACTATGATCTATGTGTGGACTGTAAGAATGTTTCCTAGCGACGCAAATCTGACGCACAGATTCATACACACTGAATGATATCATCACCTCCAAGATATTTAAGATCACATACATGGACAGCCCTTTTCCATTTAATGTGATCATATGTGATGTCTTTTCAGCGTCTATAGAGAGAAAAAAACATGTCTGAAGGGTAAGTATACTTTGACAGCCCTATTATTAAAATTGTAGAGTGGATCTATTGATCTCTTTTGTTAACGCATTTTGGTGTTTCTTTTTTTTTTCTTATTGCATTGCTCTGTGCTTCGTCATGGTAGACCGGTAAGTTTTGGGAAGATATACCATAGTTCATAAGTTATTCATAAATAATTTGGAGAGATTAAATATGACTTGTATTATTTTTCAGAAAAAAACTAAGTATACTGCCACAAGGCGGCTGCTCTTAAAAGTAAGTTGTCTGTTTTTTAATGAAATACACTGTTTAATAAGTTATTTTTCAAAGAAATTCATTCATATTAATATTAATAACATAATACTTTTATTCAGCAAGAATGCATTCAATTGATCAAAAGTGACAGTAAAGACATTTATAATATTACCAAATATCTAAATTTCATATTAAAAATTTCATATCAGTTTTTTGCAAAAAATATTAAGCACCACAACTGTTTTCAACAATAATATGGTATGTTTCAGCAAATCAGCATATTAGAATGATTTCTGAAGGATCATGAAAACGCTGAAGACTGGAGTAATGATGCTGAAAATTCAGTTTTGCATCACAGGAATAAATTACATTTTAAAATATATTCAAATAAAAAAATAGAAGTTATTTTAAATTTTTACTGTTTTTACTGTATTTTTGATCAAATAAATGCAGCCTTTGTGAGTATAACATTCTGACCCCAAACTTTTCAACGGTATATCATATTTTTTGTAATATTGATATGGTTAGTGAACATATGCACATATTAAATGTAATGTATGTAATAAAAGGCGAGACTAGAATCCATGACAAAATGGCTGGCTGTGTTAGCAGTGTGTTGCGCTATGCGCTAAGCTATGTGCTAATCTTCTGGAGCTTTATAGTCTCATCAGTGATGTTACGTTACAGAGCAAATTATTGAAGGCGGCCACGTCTATGCTGGCAGCTGAAAAAGAGCAGAATAAAAGAGAGAGGGATGAGGCTCTTAATGAGAGGGTTCCTCCTCTCAAACTATCTGGTCTGTCTGCACAGGAGCTCCAGGTATTTTCCTGAATAAGCATTTCTGCACAAGCAACATGCAGAAATAAATATACAGTACTGTATATATTCATGAATGTCTTCAGTTGGGGTTTTTTGTTTTTCAGGAACTTTGCAAAGAGCTTCACCGCAAGATTGATGCTGTTGATGAGGCTCGATATGATCTTGAAATTAAAGTGGCTAAAAATGAAATAGAGGTAATGGTTTTGTGATGTTTTGTGACCACTTTTACAAAGACAAACGAATGATTTAGTAGTTTATTCATGAATACAAATGTTACCAAGTGTTAAGATCCCACGGTTCTACTAAATAAAGCATTAAATATTTGAATTGGGATTCAAATCCATAACCTAACCGTTGTTAATGACACCAACAATAGCTATGTTTCCATCCAAAGATGCGAATTTAACTCATGCGCAAAACTGAACATCACATAAAACATTTGCAAATAAAGCACCGTTTCCATCCAACGGGTCAAAGAGAACAAAATCGTCACTTCCTGATAAACTGGCACTAAATATCTCTAAGAAAACTAGGAGAAGCCACTTAATATAATAATTTTCATATATGATAAATTACTTGCACTTCAGAGAGAGCAGACGAAACACAATAAATGCGGTCATTGCTTTTAGAGGTGGATGCCTGCTGTTTGGGAACGCAGTCGTGTAAGACAGTAATTATACAGAAATACTTTGATAACAGACTTTCCTCAGGCATTTCAGAGTGACCAAAACAACATATAGATGCTGTGAACGAGATCGGTCCACTGGTTAGTCAATTTATCCCATCTCATAGCGCAAAGTCACATGACTTTTTCAATGCACATGGTGGAATTTATTTGGTAAATGTGTTTCCATCGTAGTTTATGCACATTTTTTCTTATCGGATAAAAAGTTTATCCTCTCAGTTGTGCGCATAAATTTTTTATGCACATTTTTGGAATTTATGCGCATCTTGACGTTTCCATTCAGCGGTTTTTTATGCAACAATCCAAAATGAGCATAAAAATAGGTGGATGGTAACATGACTATGATAAGGTTATGGATTCCCAGGGAATATGAAAATTGTGCCTGCACAATGTCTATCAAGCAAAGATATTTTAGTATTATTTATAAACTCTTACAGTATTGATCAATATTTTGAATTAGCTTTTATTTTTTATATTTTTAGGTTTTTTATTTTAATTGTAGTTAATGTTTTGGTATTTTTGTTCTTTTGCCAATTATTATTTTAATCTTTATTTTATTTTGATTTCAGTTTTAGTCATTTTAGTACTTTTAACTTATTATTTCAGCTAGTTGCAGAGGCAACAGTTCTAATTTACATTTAAGTTTTTAAAGTTTCAGTTAGTTTTTTGTCATCTAATATTTATATTTATTTTATTCAAGCTTTATTTCAATTACTGAATTTTTTTCTATATTTTTGTCAATAATTAATTTTTCTTATTACATTTACAACACTCCTCTCAAATAAATAAATACAAAACTGACATCAAAACAATTGATTCACAAGTTACCATCATTGTGGTCCATTTCAGATTCAGTCCTTGACTCAGAAGATTTGGGAAATGAAGGGTACAAAGCAACGAACCAAACTGAAGAGAGTTAAGAAGTCACATGATGCCAAGCTCGATGCGCTGACTGAATCCAAAATGTCATCAAAGTCAGATTTCAAAGCCAACCTGAAGACAGTAAAGAAAGAAGATGAGAAGGTAATGCATTTTATCTATGTTGGCATATAAATTCATTCATCATTTAGATAAATCAAAGCTCATTCTAAACCTATATTTATATTTGTCCCATTTATAGAAAGAAGAGGTGACTGACTGGCGGAAGAATGTGGAGGCTATGTCTGGAATGGAGGGCAGGAAGAAGCTGTTTGATGCTGGACAATAAAAATGTTACAAAGTAAACTTCTGACTTGACATCCAGCACATTTACCTACCAAGCTTGTAAAATTCAGGGTTGACGTTATTTTTTACTTCTCAGACTCTGTAACAAGAAATGTGTACCCAGACGAGAAGGCTTCTAACATAAATGGTTGGAAGCAAGAAAATCCAAACTGTACAAATTTGATTTCTTGTGACTAATAATGTCAATTAAACACAGAAAAACGGTTTATAATGTGCATATAGGTTTAAGTGTTTTTGTAGGTGACCTTAGCACTTAGTTTGTCCTTTGCTGCAATTTGTGGACAGATTATGTTTCGATGCGTCTGAAGCCAAATTTGATATTTTGTGTATGAAATGTTAAATATTCATAATAATATGCATGAGATTTATAATCAGACTGGAAATGAATCGAATGCACTGTTGTGAAATAGTGCTGTTTAGGAATAAAAGATGTCAGCTATTGTAACACTTTCTATGCTACTGAAAGTAAAAACTGCAATGTAATGCCATTCCAAAATTAAATGAACCCATGCACAAAGAAACACGTTGTGTCACTGTGCAGTTCCTTTGCAAAACAAACGCTGTCCTTGAAATGCATTGCTACACTTGGTTGTGTACCTTGCGAGTGCATAACTGCTTTTAAGTTACCACATGCTTTGTGTATATTTACTCAAATTCAATGCAGCGATGGTATCATTTATTTGCATTTCAAACTATTTGGAAATCCATTGGAAACCTACTGGAAATGTAAACAAGATTGGAAGTATAAACGAAACAAGTATAAAACATGAAGAGACAACATATACACTGATTCATATCTTCATATCAGTTTAATATGTTGTTCCATATTAAACTGCTGACTGAAGATCTTGAATAAAAGGTAAATTTTTTCAAGCTAACTAGACAATCACTTTCATTTACAGTACAGAAGAGGTCATAAGGCTATGGCTGACTTCAGCAAAGCCTTTTCTGCCTTGTAGGGTCAAACAACGTGAAATGAAGAGTGACTGGCAGTGGACAATGTGTGCAATTGTGTTTTGATGGTGCTGAGTAAAATGAGCCTCAGGGTGTAAGGCTTCAGTCTATTTTAGTGAGCCACTCAGAGGAGGCCAAAGAGGCCATAAAATTTGCCTGGGTTTTCTTGTGCACTGACATTGTCACACTCTCATTGCCTTGGAGTGGTCTTTGGAGGAACAGGTATGAACTATTGCACTATTTGTCACCGTTAACTGTAAAACCAATGCATTTAATTGCTCTAAAAATTACCTATGAAATATATAACTGCTGACATCAAATTAATGCGTAGCATAGCTCAGCTAGTTTGATCTTTAAAAGCTTTGATGAGACATAGCTGGTTACAATGCTGAGATCTCTTCTGAAGCCAAAGGATATTAAAAGTCTCAATTTGCACCTCATTTAATCTCACTGCTGTCTAGGAGAAACAATTGAGAATTTCTTTCTAAATCTGGTTTATCCATCAGAAATGGATTTGTGTGTGATGCTGAGAATGGGTGCTAAAAAATGTATAATGCATGGTTTGTTAAAGTGTCATGTGCTTCCAAAATACTACTTATGAAGTGAATTCTAGTAATAATAACTGTGCTTATGAGTCACCAATCTTTATATTTCAGATTTTGACTAGTGATTTACACCAGATTAGTCATAAAAAGGAAGTACTTAGAAGCTCACAATGTCTGAGTCGTAAGTATTCTAACTTTTAGACTTTTAAGTTGTTAATATCTATTTCTTGCTGTAAACGTACGTTTAAAACATGCCTACTTTTATTTCTTTTCATAAATTGAAAATTGCCAATTTAGACAGGTAAGTGGATTTTATTACTTTAACTTTTTGTATATGGCAATATAATTTTTCCCCCGAACAAAATCCGATTGCACTTAATTCTTGCAGCGACCCAAATCGAAGATCTCGGCATCCAGGAGGTTGTTCTTAAAGGTATTTGGTTCTGTTCGTTTTACAGAGAAGATATAATTCCTGAAGATGATGCATCTAACAATACCTTCTGACATGTTTTGCTTCAGACAAAGCTGCTGAAGAAGGCAACCTCTATGCTTGTGACTGAAAAAGAAGAAAAGCAGAGGGAGAGAGAGACCACCTTGCGTGAGAGAGTGCCACCTCTACAAATGTCTGGTCTGTCTGTTCAAGAGCTTCAGGTAAACCTAATTCAAAAATGATACTTTTAATTAATTTAAATAAATAAACAAATAAACAAACAAACAAACAAACAAATAATAATAAATATATATATTTAATTAATTAAAAATTTTAATGAAAAAAAATAGGTATTCAATTCATTTTTAATTATGTTTTCATATTCATTACATGATGATTTGGTGCAAATCATTAATTCAGATGATGGTGCTAATTACTTTTTAATTTGATTCATTAAAAAAATATCTTTTCAATTAAAAAGCGCATTTAAATTTCTACGATTATTATTTAAGAATTGGTGCCACCTGTACGGAACATAAATGCTCAAAAAATGTAAAGAATTGTAGCTTCATTGATTTTCTAAATCTAAAAATAGCATTAACAACCGCATCGGTAATTTCCCAAGGTCATTTTATTGGTACAATACTTTGTTTTCAGGCTCTCTGTAAAGACCTCCATCAAAAGATTGATGTTGTAGATGAAGAGAGGTATGATATCAACGCCAAGGTGGCCAAAAATGAAAAGGAGGTACTACACCACCACCATTTATCTTATTACGTCGATTCAATGAAAATACACTTTATGTCGATTCACTATAATAAATGCACGAGTCTGCTTCAGATTGCAGATTTGAACATGAAGATTACCGAACTTAGAGGTAAAATGAAGAGACCTGCACTGAAGAGGGTGAAGATCTCTGCCGATGCAATGTTGGGTGCTCTTTTGGGCTCCAGGGTCAAAGAGTCTGTGGATTTCAAAGCCAACCTCAAGACAGTCAAGAAAGAAGAGGAGAAGGTAAGTCATGTGACAAGTCATGTATCATGTAATGCATATGTATTTTCGAGCTATTTTAACACATACCTGTTGTCACACCTGTTCCTCTCACAGAAAGAAGAGGTGACTGACTGGCGTAAGAATGTGGAGGCCATGTCTGGAATGGAGGGCAGGAAGAAGCTGTTTGATGCGGGACAATAGAAGATACATTTGAAAAACTTTATGGTTTGTTTGTTAATTATCTTTTGATTGAGAACGTCTTACTTCAAATATTTGACCTACACTTTAAGCACTGAATTTTATTTGTTTTCTTTCAGGTGACAACTACACCAGAGTTAATAAACTTCTTAAAATGAATGTATAAAGCAATGCAAGTTCATATAACACATATATCCTATTGTAATAATAGCTTGGGGTTAAGGTTTAATATTTTATTTTAGTTAAAAAGAAACTGCATACAAGTTATTTAGGCAAGAAAACAGTGTCTGAAACTTACTTGATGTCTACTTGATCTACTTGTTTCAATGATGCTGAGCCCATTTTCTGTCTTAAAAATAAAAACACAAAGAAAGCCTAAATATTTTGCCCCTTACTTAAAAAAAAATGCAACAAAAGTGCCTGCAACAAGGACTGACACTTAGGACTTCAGATCAGAAGACCTCTGGAAATGTTTGGATACAACAGCCCTAACTGTAGCAGAACCTGAAGGCTCTGAACTTGCCATGCACTTTTATCTACCGGTATTTGACCTCACTTCATAACAGGCCTAACACAACTGCTGTCTCCCAGGAATACCTTCAGTTGTTCTAACATCAATCAACGATAATTGTAAATTTGTTGAACTTAAAAAAAAATACATGCACTTTAAATAAGTTATTTAGGCAAGAAAACAGTGTCTGAAACTTACTTGATGTCTACTTGATCTACTTGTTTCAATGATGCTGAGCCCATTTTCTGTCTTAAAAATAAAAACACAAAGAAAGCCTAAATATTTTGCCCCTTACTTAAAAAAAAAATGCAACAAAAGTGCCTGCAACAAGGACTGACACTTAGGACTTCAGATCAGAAGACCTCTGGAAATGTTTGGATACAACAGCCCTAACTGTAGCAGAACCTGAAGGCTCTGAACTTGCCATGCACTTTTATCTACCGGTATTTGACCTCACTTCATAACAGGCCTAACACAACTGCTGTCTCCCAGGAATACCTTCAGTTGTTCTAACATCAATCAACGATAATTGTAAATTTGTTGAACTTAAAAAAAAATACATGCACTTTAAAAGCTTTTCAAACTAAATCACTCATTTAATTTTGTTATTAAAATGTCCCAAAAAACTCTTTAGTAGACCAACTGAAATCGTGCCAGTGCAATTTCTGCAACGTCAGACTAACAGACCTTGATACATGCTAACTAACAACAATTGCCATTCAATTTTAATGGTTTAAGTTTAAATGTCAAAATTCAGACTTTTTTTCTCAGAATTGCGAGCTTATTTCTCACTGTTGCAAGTTATATACTTGTAATTGCGAGTTTATTTCTTTGACCTTTTTTTCTAAACATTACAGTATGTGTTTACATGTCGATTCTGTTTTGTTTGTTTCCACCATGGAATAAAAAAAATTGCAACTTTTTATGTCACAATTCTAACTTTTTTCTCTCAGAATTGTGAGATTATTTCTCACAGTTGCAAGTTATAAAATTGTAATCGCGAGTTTACATCTTTTACATCTGACCTTGTTTCTCAGAAATCTGAATTTTCATTTAGCAATTTTGACTTTTTCTGAGAATTCTGCATTTACATCTCCCAATTCTGTTTTGATTGAAAAAAATAGCGTCTGACAATTCCGACTTTTTTCTAAGAATTGCGAGTCTCTCACAATTCTGAAGGGAAAGAAGTAAGAATTGGGAGTTGAAAATGTTTTTCCTATGACATTTTCTGTTATACAAGTTGTTTTTTTTACCTTTTTCTAAGAATCTGTATTCCGCAATTCTGAGGGAAAAAAAAGGAATAATTGTGAAATTAAGTTTTTTTGTTTGTTGTTGTTTTTCTATGACATTTTCTGTTATATGACTTATTTTTTTCACTTTTATTCTAAGAGTCTATACCTTGCAAAAAAAGTTTATATCTCACAATTCTGAGAAAAAAAGCTATAATATCAGAATTGCGCAATTACCTTTTTTTATTTTGTGATGGAAAACTGAAGCAATAAACAAACAACTATGATCCAATGATCCAATCAATTCCTGATGGACAAAAAAGTCCCGGCCTACATTTTTTCCACATGGATAAACGTCACAACAGAGAAGACAGATGAAGACTGTAACTGGACTACACACACACACATACACATACACACACAAATAAAAATGCTGTAGCTTGAATATAAGTGCAAATATAAACATATTTAATGTATTTTATAATTTTTTTTATCTCTTAATGGCCAGCTATAATGATATTTCCATCCAGAAAAAATATTACTATCATAATATTATATTAAAAAAAAACTGTATATTGCAACTTTCATATGAACACCAAATGCTCTCAGAAAAACAGGTACACAAGCTGTCACTGGGGCAGTAACTTTTCAGAAGATACACCTTTGTACCTAAAGAATCCGTACTGTGGCCATAAAGGTACATATTAGTACCTAAAGTGTACATATTAATACCTAAAACTTACCGCCCCAGTGACAGCTTTTGTATCTTTTTTCTGAGAGTGTACAAAGCCATTTAAAGACAAGGACTTCTTGCATTTGGCATCCAATCATCTGGCCATAATGCCTAAAAATAAATCCAGCACAAATGGCAGGTGGTAATTCACTACATATCTCTTGGAGTGTCACCTCTCAGGAAGAATGAGGTGTGACGGGGGCAGCTCGCATTACATTAAGACAGTGCTTCCACCTGCTTGCTGCCCTCTAAACCCCAGAAATTATTGATATCACATCGTCTCCTGCCAGCTATTGGTCGCTTAATGTGCATGGAAATTATCACGTTCACGAGATAGCTGTCATAGCATAACATCATATCATGCAATTAACTGGCCGAGATACAACTATTTGAAAATCTGGAATCTGAGGGTGCAAAAAAATCAAAATATTGAGAAAATCACCTTTAAAGTTGTCCAAATGAAGTTCTTAGCAATGCATAGTTTTCATATATTTACAGTAGGAAATTTACAAAATATCTTCATGGAACATGATCTTTACTTATCCGAATGTAAATGTACAAATATCCAAATGGATTTGGGCATAAAAGAAAAATCTATAATTTTGACCCATACAATGTATTTTTGGCTGATGCTACAAATATACCCCAGCGGCTTAAGACTGGTTTTGTGGTCCAGGGTCACATATGAGTACAAGTTAGTTGTACCTCTTATAGACTGTAATTTCCACTCAATTTATTTCTGTTATGACCAGCATCACCTTTAGACCTTTGAACTGGTCATCAATATGGTTTTGGCCACCAAAAAGAGGCATTCAAACCGGTCCACACTGCATAGCTGCATGTCTCTGTCCAAATGAAAGTTTTACTACGCTAGTTTACTGTGTGAACAGTAAATGTCAGTAGAGTGGCACAGACAGGCGTCTATTTTAGTGAGACGTTCCCATGTGTGCTGAAACTATAAATCTAAGGATTTTCTTCTTTCCTCTGTCAGCCAGTTAACTCGCACTGCTGTCTTTTCTTCATCAAGCAGGTATGTCTCTTTCAGTGGTCATAAGAGGCTAAGGGCTATGTGTTTGGTTATTTGCAAATGCATCGTTATTCAGTTGTTAGAAGGGGTTATAGATTAGCTGTGATGGTAAAGGATTTATTTATTATTTATATAAAACTGGTAAGAAATTGGGCACAGTTGCATTCAAATGTCTCTCAAATTGGTGACAATCCTGGAAGATTTTCACTTATGCTAAAACTCACAGACGCTATGCACAGAACTCCTACCGCTGTGTAGAGGACTGATAGGTCAAATGGATGGATTAAAGGGTCTGATTACCAATGTCATTAATGAATTAGAATTAAGTTATGCATGACCTTTTAAGGATTGCATAATTGCTACATTATATTAAACATGCAAAATTTGGTTTTGTTTTGAGTTTTTAATTTTTAATTTATTTTTGCTGTGCTATTAAACTTTTTCTGGAATTGTAACTACAAAAGTAGCTTGAAATTTAAATATGATGATTACCCTAGTGAAAAATAAATATACTTAAAAGTATTCAAAATACATTTATTTCATGCTAACTATACTACAAATACATTTACATATTTATATACTTAATAAAAATACCCTGAAATTGTACTTTTGGTATACTAAACTGGTAAAGTCTGCTCAATTGGAACAACTAATGCACTTTGTGCAGAAGTAGTGCTGAAGTCCAACTACAGATATACTGAAGTATTTTTGATTGTGCTATTGCAAGTATACTTCAGGTACACTTTAAATATCTTGCATTTAAAGACCAATATTATTCAAAGGTCATACAATCCTCATCAATAGTGACATTAAAACACATTTTAGGCTTAATATTAGGAAATGTGCATTATGCACAAGTAGTAATCCAAATAAAGTTTAATTATAATTTTTCTGTCTGTAAGTCTCGAGTGATATGTCAGTAAATATATTTATAGATTTAAACTATATTAGTATGAAATAGATGTATAGTATTAAATTATTTTTTACTAGGGTAAATATGTTTGCATATGATAGTCAACTAACAAGGTCTAATGCATCTGTTAAGTGATCACTGTGACTTGCAATAGCACATCAGAAGGTTCCAACATTCTCTTTAAGTGACTTTGTATGTAATATAAAACACTGATTTTCTTTGTCAGGTCATAACACCATACTAGACAACCATAGGATCAGTGTTCATTAATTAATAAATCTGAAATAAAGAAATAAACATTAGAATTGTTGCCTTAGTAAAATAAAAGTTAAATTTAAAGTAGGCTACTAAAATTCCCAAAACTAAAACGGAAGTTAATATAAATTAAACAAACTAAATTAAAATGAAAATAAAAATAGAAAAATTATAATTCAAAATACTACTAAATACTATAAAAGTATCTAAATACTAAAATCGCACTGCATAGGATATGGGTCAAATGCTTGTTATCTTAAATATTCTCATGTTAATTTCCTAATATGTGTTTCAGAGTAGAGATGATTTTAAAACAGTTATTTTATTTCACAGATAACTGAGAACTGGATGTCTGACGCATGAGTATCTCTACCTCCATCAGTAATAACCAGCAATTTATTAATTCTGATATCTATCATATATGTGACATGTCTCTATCAACATTCTCTTCTATCTATGCTCCAACCGAAGCCCCCAACCAAAGCCAAAACCAAAACCCAAGATCATTTTAGCTCGTCGTCTGGGCTTGAAGGTGAGCGCCACCTGCTGACCACAGTTATACACACAGTTTGCTGGGTAGGTACTTTTCTATGCTCAAGTAGAGATTCTACATTGATAACAAAAGTAATAACTCTTTGCTTTGATATGACAACAATGGTCCTGTCATCCTGAAGATAAGGCTGCTGAATACAGCACTGGACATGCTGATAGTAGAGAAGCAAGATAAAGAGAAGGAGAGGGAGCAAGTGATCAGTGAGAGAGTTCCTCCTCCGGCCTGTCAGTACAGGAATTACAGGTACAATTAAATGATTTAAATGGATCATTGAACTCCTTTTATAAAACTTAAAGGAATCGTTAATCCAAAATAGAAAACTCTGTCATAATTTACTCACCCTAGTGACCTTCGTAGGTGAAATGGTGATGGAAAACAATGAGAAGGGAGGGAAAAAAGGAATGTATTTTTACGCTTGCATTCGCGCGCAAATGATTTGCTTTGGCCTGTGAGGCTGGGAAAGCAAAACTTTTGCACACGAACGCAAGGTATCTCGGGTAAACGGAAAAATTTGGCATCTATGAGATGGGAGAAAATTCATATTTTCATGTCTCTCGCAAAAATATTTCTAGGAGAAAAACAACAATTTTCTTCCTATCTAACAATAGCCTATTTATTTAGCAGCCTAAGTTGCACTTTTAATTTAAAGGGGTCATATGATGTTGCTAAAAAGAACATTATTTGGTGTATTTGGTGTAATGAAATGTGTTTATGCGGTTTAAGGTAAAAAAAAAACCTGATTTTCCACATATTGTACATTATTGTTTCTCCTCTATGCCCCACCTTTCTGAAACGTGTCGATTTTTACAAAGCTCATCGGTCTGAAAAAAAGCGAGGTGTGCTCTGATTGGCCAGCTATCCAGTGCATTGTGATTGGTCGAATTCCTCAAGCGTGTGACGGAAATGTTACGCCCCTTACTATACTGTGATGCCGTGTCCGGCCGGAGCGACGAGACAAAAACATTAAAACCCATTATAAACGAGACATTTGTTGCATCCAGTGGTGACATAATTATGGATTATATCTTTTTACGTGTTGCGTTGCATCGTGCCGCGTAAACATAAAACCATGTCTGCATTTGTGATCGGAGAAATGACAAACAACAAGCCCTACTCTACACTGCCCCAAAAACTCGCTTTAAATATATAAAATATAAAAAATCTTTAAATATAAAAAAACGTACTTACAGTCTGTGAGTCAGAACAGCCGGCATTGTAGTCTACTCTACCAGGATCAGGAAACAGTCCTCCATAAAATGTGCTGCACACATCTGAATATTTGGGTTGAACTGTTCTGGAACAGTGTTGTAAATACAACTTAACCACTGATTTCTAGTCGTGTCCATTTTTGGAAGACCAAACAAAGTAGTTTCGCTTTCACAACGAAACACAGCGTCACACACGGCGGCCTTGAGTGAGCAGAGGACAGGGGATAAAGTGAGGAACGGCCGGCGGGCTGAGTGAGCAGAGGTGGCGGATTCGACGAAGGAGCATCCGCCGGGCTTGCGGCAACCACATGTGACGACCCCGGGCTGTACTCCACTTCGTCCACGGTGAAAGCCGATCCAGCGATCGACAGCGCGAAGTTGTAATATTTCCTCAGCGACCAGCACGGATCAGCTCCAGGCATGCCGAAGCAGATATCGTCCTCTTTTGGAAGGCCAAACAAAGTAGTTTAGCTTCCACAACGAATCACACAGCGACTTCACAACATGGCGGCAGCAACAATACCTCAGCCAGAATAAAAGTTATGCCTTCTTTCTTTGCGTGAACATTTGGGCAACGTTATGCAAATCTTCCCACATTGTAACATAGATATGTGGGGGCGTGTTAGAACGAGCCGTTTTAGGTAGGCGTGGTTGAATCTTAACTTTTATAAAGAATATCTCTTTGGGACTTTAGTCTTTGCAACTTTACAGATCTTTTTTACTCACCAAGAGCTTGTAACACTCCAAAGAGAAAGGAAAAATTTTAATCACATAATATGACCCCTTTAAACGGCACAATATGTATGGCACGTATTCAAAACAAACAGAGAAACAAAGGCGTAGTTTGATGACACCAGTGTGGAATCGTGGGAGTTTTCATCTTCATCCCCACAGCCGATGCAATCCGACGGGACTGGGCAGAAATCATGCATCCAGCTGCTGCTGATCACAGCGTGAGTATAAGTAGGCAGCAGATGCACCGCATATTCAGGTTTTCGCTGAGGAGCCGAGCCGGTGACCCGGCCGCTCAGCGGTGGTACAGGAGTTGTGGCGACGGGACGTGACGTCTCCGTTCCCTCCTTCAGGGAACGAGGGTTACCATACGTAACCGAGACGTTCCCTTTCAGTCGGTCACTCCCGACGTCACGTCGGATGACCGACGAAATTGGGATCCTACCAAAAGACCACAGCTACTGCCCCTTCCAGTGTCCTGTGCAAGCCACCTGCACCCCTATTTTTGGCACAGGCCAGGGCCTGCACAAGAGGACCAGCTACTGCTACTATGGCACTACCCACTGAGTAGGACTGGATAACACTGGGAAAACATACCCGTTCTACTTGGAACAGGGGCATTACGGAAGCTCGAACCTTCCCGAAGGAGGTTTCGCAAGCAATACACATATGGACATCCCTTAGGTGCATAAGGAAGAATGGAGGTGATTGACCCCTCTTGGAATGGCAGAAGTCTGCTGGGGAAACACGGGCTCAAGGCTATACCGTGGACTTTAC
>NW_015505312.1:863389-875123 GCF_001515645.1 Sinocyclocheilus grahami | reverse complement strand
TCTTTTAGGGGAAAAAGCTCTTTTAGCGTGCTGAGGCGCACAGGGGAGATGATCATCTGCAACACAAACAGGGGGTAGTGCAGCCTGATGAGTCCAACCCACTCGACACAGGAAACCACCACCACTGAAGCGCCGTAACGCCAACACGAAGAGCTCTCCAAGAGCACGCTGAACTCGTTCAGTCTTCTTCTCTCAGTAGCGTAGTCAGGAGCAGAACGATGTGATCGCTCGGCTCCAAAGCGAAAAGCTGAAGATGCGCTGCATCTGCTGCCTACTTATACTCACGGTGTGATCAGCAGCAGCTGGATGCAATAATCGCATGCCAATGTGCATTGGCTCGTTTAGTTTACACTCAAAGTAGATTGGTCCCTCTAAGCGAGATCCCAATTTCGTCGGTCATCCGACGTGACGTCGAGAGTGACCGACTGAAAGGGAACCAAGATTAATAAATGCTTGATTTTTCTTCTTCTTTTTTTTTTAGATTGTTTTAACTAATGTTATCTAATGTTAACAAATGAAACTTTATTGTAAAGTCTTACCAAGTACATTGATCATGTTGACATACTGAATGCTAGAAATAGAATCTGATTTAGCAGTAAATCAAAATTAAATGTTTTAATACTCGCTTGTCAAATGTAGTATTTCAAATTAAAAGCGCTTTCTTCACATCTTGTCATATTTAATACAGCTGCAGTTCTTCTTTTGCCCTACCGATGGCAGCCTACAACAACATATCAGGAAGAAGAAGAAACACTCAGCATGCCATTCATCATTTCTTCATGTTCAAGGTCCCTTATTGACGGTTGTGAAAATATCTGTGATTTCAGATCTGAATTAGTTAAGGTTTTTTGAAAATATTGAAATATAGTTCAATATTCCAACATAATGTCTTCACGGATTTTTTGAATGGCTTTTTAAATAGAATGATATTATTAATATTTTCTTGTAAAGAAATGAGATATATGCAATGATATTGTTTTTTCCCAAGATATGCAGTATATACAATAAAAAAGAACAATAATACATGAAACTTCATCCCAGTTCAGATTAAATTAGATCAGGCAATATGTTCACATATAGTCTCATTAATGCTGTATTGTTGGGCTCACCCTTAGTCTAGAGAACATAAAGTACAGTTGAGCACCAGGTGCTCCGTCACTCTGCAGCCTGGGATGTGAAGCATTTGACAGTAATAATGGTGTGGACACTAGTCTATTTTAGTGAGCCTCTCACGAGTGCTTCAGAATCTATAAATCTGCAGAGTTTCTTCCCTGAGGCCAAAACAGTCATACTTCCATCATCTGAGAGGTAAGGATCTTCAGGTTATAACGACTTCTAGCAATTCATGCATATTAGATTCTGTGTTGCTTCTTACCCTACATCTCTTCAATGACATTACAAAAAGAATTTAAAAATATTAAACGTCTTAAATTTGTTCTGTAAATGCTTGTATGGCTATACAAAGCTCTTATGTGTCTAATCTAGTATTTTTTAAAGAAATCATTTGTCATTTGTAAGCCTCCAGGAAAAAGCAAAGGCACTAAAATGTCTGACTCTGCGTACGTATTTTCAAAACCTTTATAAATATTATTAAAATAATAAATGATTTACTATATTATAAATCTTTTCATATATTAAATATATGTGTTTTCATTTCTGGCCCCATCTGTGTCAGTCCGGTGAGTAGCTTACATTTGAACACTGTATTTAATAATATTTGACACATACTTTACAAGTACATTTTATATTTTCATATCAAAAATTGAACACTGCAGAATTTGTGATAGTCACAGTATTGTTCGTTTGATATTGGCTCTTTTCTTCAGAAAAAACCCAAGATTTCTGCATCTCGTCGGTTATTCTTAAAGGTTAGTTTCTATTTTTTGTGTGTTTCTGAAAATATCTTGTTTCACCAACTCACCATGATCTACATATGAATATTTTATGGCCATGCATCTTCTGTCATTTTAATGCACTGCAGACCAAAATACTGAAGAAGGCCAGCACCCTGCTGGCAGACGAGAAGGAACAGAAAAAGATTGACAGAGAGCGAACACTCAGTGAGAGAGTTCCTCCTCTCCAGCTGTCTGGACTGTCAGTACAGGACTTACAGGTTGTTATTCTTTGGCTGTTGTCAGAATGCTTTTGAAACTATTCTTTCTTACATGCTATTGCTCTGTTTACAGAATCTGTGCAAAGAACTCCATCAAAAAATTGATGTTGTCGATGAGGAACGATATGACATTCAATCTAAAGTTGCCAAAAATGAAAAGGAGGTACATTTTGTTGCTTTTAAAATGCCATTATTGATGCATTATTGATCAGCCCTGACTGATACTTCTGCTATAGATTGAAGATTTAAACCACAAAATCTTTGAGCTGAAGGGAAAAATGAAGAGACCTGCCCTGAAGAGAGTGAGAGTGTCTGCTGATGCCGTGCTGGGGGCTCTGCTAGGTGCCAAACACAAGGAATCCATTGACTTTAAAGCTAACCTCAAGACAGTGAAGAAGGAGGAGGAAAAGGTAATCTCAGTACTTTGACATCAATATCATACTCAGACTTTATGGATTCAGTGCTTTAATTAGTCAGTATTCAATTATTTGCAGATTTCTTTTGTTTTGTTGTTGAATGGGTGCCATCAGAATGAGAGTCCAAACAGCTGATAAAAACATCACAATAATCCACACGATTCCAGTCCATCAGTTACCATTGTTATTATTGTCATGAAGCAAAAAGCTGCGTGTTTGTAATAAACAAATTCAACATTAAGATGTTTTTAACTTCAAACCATTTCTTCCAACTAAAATATGAGTCCTCTATCTATAATATTTCTTTCTCCAGGGAAAAGTCATCTCGTCTTAAGAAATATACATAAATCAAACACCATTTCTAAGCAAAAACAGTCCAAAACAGATCTAATCAAATATCATATTCTCATCATTTGTCCAGAAGTGACCATTTAAAGTTGAAACACCTCAACGATGGATTTGTTTCTTGTGGATTATTGTGATGTTTTTATCAGCTGTTTGGACTCTCATTCTGATGGCACCCATTCACTGCAGAGGATCCATTAGTGAGAATGTGATGTAATGCTAAATTTCTCCAAATCTGTTCCAATAATGAAACAAACTCTTGAAAGGCCTGAAGCAATCTTTCATTTTTGGGTGAACTATTCCTTTAATATGCTCTCTATGACTCTAGAAAACATGACAGTGTGTTAAATACAAATAATAAGAGTTATTGAAATATGCATTTATTTGTAATCTGTGCAGAAAGAAGAAGTGACCGACTGGCGTAAAAATGTGGATGCTATGTCTGGCATGGAGGGCAGGAAGAAGATGTTTGCGGGACCAAATGCATAATGAATTCTTTAAAAATTGTTATTTCAAAAATTAAACTCCAATGTGAAAGCTATTTAAAAATACACATATTTAACTGCTGTTTAATTGTGGTTATGCATTTTTTTGTTTTATTGCATAAACAGCTGGATGAATGAAAAACAATTGTATGAGAAATTCAAAAAGCTATGCTATTGTTATAACCACATTTATCAGTTCAAACATTGAAGCATGTCATTTATGACACATATAAAACATTTATTTATGTTAATATTTCATTATAATATAATTGCATTTGTCATTATATAATAATGCTTATATTGTAATAATATTTATATGTGATCAGTTGTGTGAATATTGAGGAAATATAAAGCTGTTTTCACCAGTAATTCCAAGTTTTCTTGCTGGCTTTGCTCTCTGTTAAGAGTTTTTCCGGTGCAAATACCAATTTTCCACATGATAAGAGTCTGATAAAAAAAAAAAAAGATTAAAACTACTTTAAATTAAGTAACTGGGTTTACCTGTTAAATTAGATGAACACGGTTGTAATCCACTATAATCCGAATCCTACTGTAATCCTACTCCTTTATTAAATTGAAGTAAAAAGAAATGGAATCGACGTTATCAACCTCAAAACAACGGCAGTTCCAATTCGCCACTGTACTCTTAAACACGCCTACTTATGGAGAACACGTAGCTGATTGGCTAAAAGAAGTGTCACTCAAGCCAACGGTTTCGCGTTTGTTGATGCTGCTCTGATAGTTCCTTCCTGTTGCAGAGCTGCAGCTACTCTGAGCTGGGCGTTTTCTAATCTGAAGGTGAGCACATAAGAATTCATAGTCATTTTCAATGGGCATGTCTAATTTCATATTCATTTAGATTGATAATTAATCGATACAGATAAGGATGTTTTGTGCGTGCACTGTGCGATGTCATTAAGACATGCTAACAGGCTAGTTCAGTTGTGTTCAATATTTAGATACTTATACATTTTAGCCTGTGAATGCGATATTTTTTTTAAACTATTTTAGAGTTTGAAAATAGGAGTTGGTCAGACCATTTGTTAAATTAGCATTGACATTTAGTTCATGACCCTTAACCTTTCAGTTCTAATCTCCAGTTTGGTTATGTATGTATATATAGTTTATTATATCTTAATATCTTCTTGCCTTCTAGTTCCATTTTGCAGATAGGCAATAATGAAGTTTACAATTTTTGATTAAATAACAATCGAGCAGTTGAAAATTTGCTATATAGTACATATCTGAATATGCATCACTTTCAGGCTTCTGTACAGTTTCTTCTGAATGTCCAAATACAAACTCTTCCTTCTCCGACATGGGGAGGGGGCCTGGAACAAGGAGAACCGCTTCTGCAGCTGGGTTGACCAGAAACTGAGCGAGAACGGGGTGGTGGAAGCCCAAGAATGCGGCAGACTCCTGAAAGAGCAGGGGTACCAATTCGACCAGGTTTTTACCTCCATACTGAGCCGCTCCATCCAGACGGCCTGGTTGGTGCTGGAGGCCATGGGACACGAGTGGGTCCCAGTCACCAAATCCTGGAGGTTAAACGAACGGCATTACGGTGCCCTGATTGGCCTCAATCGGGCCGAGATGGCGTTGAACCATGGCGAGGAGCAGGTTAAATTGTGGAGGCGAAGCTATGACATCACGCCGCCCCCCATTGATGAGTCACATCCCTATTATGCTGAAATTTACAATGACCGCCGATACAGTACGTGTGACGTTCCAAAAGAGGAACTGCCCAAAAGGGAAAGTCTAAAGGAAGTGTTGGACAGACTTCTTCCTTACTGGAATGACGTCATTGTACCGGTGATCAAGAGTGGCCAAACGGTCCTCATCTCTGCACATGGCAACAGCTGCAGGGCTTTGCTTAAACATTTGGAAGGTGAAACATATTTGTTTTTAAATTCTGTCATCATTTACTCATCATCTTGTCATTTGCTGGCTTTTTCCTTCTGTGGAATGATTTATTTTGCTGTTGTTTTATTTTTTGGCCCGCACAATGCAAGTCAATTTGGTTTAGTGTTGTTTGAACCCCACTGATTTTCATTTTATGAACAAAAACAGTTGAAACATTCTTCAAATATCTTCTCAAACTCTTTCAAACTGAGTTATATAATGCTTCTAAAGGCCGCTGAGTTAAAATTACAAGGATACTATTGACTGTAACCCTTGACCTTAAAGCACTTGGAAGGTTATCACAAGGGGTCAAAAGTGACAGTTAAAACATTAATAATGTTGCAAAAGTTTGCTATTTTAAGATTACTGCTGTTCTTTATGGACTTTCTATTCCTCAACGAATCTTAAACGAGTTTCCACATGCATGTATCAAGCAGCACAACTGTTTTCAACATTCATAATTATAAGGAATGTTTCTTGAGCAACAAATCGGCATTTTAGAATGATTTCTAAAGGATCATGTGACACTGAAGAATGGAGTATGATGCTGAAAATGTAGTGTTGCATCACAGGAATAAGTTCCATTTTAAAATAGTAAACCGTTATTTTAAATTGTAATATTTCTCTTTAAATATCATCAGTAACGACTCGTATAGAGAGTGGATAGTAATACTAATGAAGTTGGTATTAAAACTTAAACCTTAAATATTTTAATATTCTATTTACACACTCTTGCTGTCTTTCTCAACAGATATATCAGAAACAGACATTGTGAATGTAACGCTGCCCACTGGAGTACCAGTCTTGCTGGAGCTTGATGAAGATCTTCGACCGGTCAAGCCCCGTCAGCTTCTGGGCGACCAGGCCAAAATAGAGGCAGCCATCAAAAAGGTGGAGGATCAAGGGAAGGCTAATGCACAAAATAAATAAGGATTTTATTGGTGAAAATGCCAGAATCATTCAGATAGGAACTGTTCAAACAGAAAGATTATTAGTCAGTCATGAAGCACCTGGTAAAGATAGTTTGGTCACATACTGTAGGGTGTGTCTGAGGTAGACTGGTTTAGTGGTATTTTAGGAATCATGAAGAGTTAGTCAATATTTTGAATTCAAGCACTGGTTACTGATCCAAAATGCACACAATTTTGTCATAGCAAGAGGTCTGTAGACCAAATAATAATGAAATAGATGTAATATTTAAAATTATCATTTAATAATGTGTCATTTTTTTGTTAGCTCTTGCTTAGTTTTTCAATGGATTTGTTGTGGCCATGGAAAACCAGTGGCGCCTTCCTTTGGGCGAAAAATTGGATCCATCAGTTGTGTTCTAATAGAATTTCGTATTAAAGGTCAACATATGCTTTTAACCATTTCTGTATTTAAAAACTACCAAACAAGAGTTTAGGGTCAGTAAAAAGTCACTTAAGCTCACCAAGGCTGCATTTATTTGATCAAAAATACAGTAATAATCTTAATATATTTTAAACAGTAATTTCATTGTCAGATGATTCCGAAATTATTCTAATAATCTGATTTGTTATTTAAGGAACATTTATTATCAATGTTGAAAGCAGTTGTACTGCTTAACATTTTTGTGAAAACCATGATGCATTTTTTTTTCTTTGATGGATAGAATGTTTAAAAGAACAGCATTTATTTGAAGTAGAGTTTTTGTAACAATGTAAAAGTCTTTACTGTCACTTTTGATCAATTTAATGCAGTCTTGCTGGGGGGAAAAAAGTAATTTCTTTAAAAAAAAAAAAAATCCTACTGACCTTGAACTTCTGAACTGTAGTGTATATAGATAAACCCAACTGGAATGGAATCATTCCAAAAATGAATAAATAAATAATAGTAAAAACAAACATATTATTCACTCCACTGTCTGGACTTCCAAGCCACAGATTAAATCTAATCTTACTGAATTCATATTTATATTCCACAAATCAGGTTTATTAAGCTTACTATTTAAGACTTCATTGGATGTCTGAAGGATAATTATAAATTATTTAAAATATTGTGTGTTAAATAGTACTGTTAGCATACTTTATACAGTATTTTAAAACATTCTTTTAAAGGGACATTTTGTTTTTATCTAAAATATTTATTAACAGAGATAATGTGTTAAGACTAAGTTATGAATTTATCATGCACTGCCAAACGCGACCCACACTAGCTCTTTTGTATCTCATTCTTTTCTCCACCAATGTTTACCAACTCAAATGCAAAGACAAACCAGTCTTACTGGTGAGTAAAATCTAGACACAGTTGTGGTTTAGTGTCTGTGCAGTGTGCACTGTAATACCTCTGTTTGTTTTTGTGTATTTAATGTTGCTGAACACTGTACTGTATCTGTAGAGAAATGTTATGTGTGTGTTGTTTTTGTTATAATGGCCATAATGGCTTTCACTGTTACATATCTACATGTTTGACCCCCGTTATGGCACATTATAACTCACCTAATGTGGTTTTACTTTCTTTTCCACCACCCAGAAGCACTGGTCTGCTGGGTTTAGCACATCCCTGAAGCATTTTCCTGAGAGAATCATATATAAAAATAAAGATTAGATATAAAAGTGTATTAAATGATGTGTGTGAAAAAGTATAAAACACCTATTAACCAGGAGGAGGTGCTACAGTGTTATCTGAGAAGACATTTCTCCAGTGGAACAGATGTTGATCTTAATATAATAGCGGTGGATGATAAGTTTGTTTTTACACAAAGCACTAATGACATAGTGAAACTGATTTAGGTTATTCAGTAGGATGTAGCACTTGGCAGACAATATATATTCACTAAACCTAATAGTTCACATTTGTTTTGTTGAGCTGGAATGTTTGAAAAGAAGCACTAAAACATGTTCTCATGGTCTTTAATGTCCTCTCAGAAGAATATACATTTGAACACATTATATGCTCTTGGGAAAACGTGCCACATCCATCTCCCTCAAAGCTTATTAAAAAATAATGTGATTTTCATTGAGTTTATTTGCTGATGCTATGAAGACGTGACTGGACAGGCTGTTTCTGATTACACTTGATATTTTTCATGGACTGTGTTCTGAAACATGGATTTCACAGTCCTAACTTTAAAACATGGTCTCGAAACAGTAGAAAAACATCACGGGAATCTTAACTGTAGAAACTCTGCCAAGGGTCCAATTTGAGAACTGTTCAGTTTGGCTGAAGACAAGAACGGCCTGGACACAATGTAGCCTCGTCTTCACTGCCAGTCTGACACCGGTTTCTTTTAAAATGGTTATGGTTAGGACCTTAGCATGCCAATAGTTCAGGGACGTTACTGCAACATCTATTATTTTCTTGATGTGGCTGTAAACTATCCTAATTGATGTTCACTATTGCTCAACCAGGACAAACTTACACAGTAACTTTACACCATGCAAGCACATTTACAAAGCTGCAAAACACCATTTCAAACCAAAATATCAAAGTTGCTACAGTTATTGTTAATGTTAACTAATGAAACCATTGCAATTAAAAAGTTGTTATACAATTTTTGTGATTTTATTATAACATTTTTATTATATTATTTTTATTTAATTAGAATTGTAGGATAGGTGCAGACACATTAAAAAAATTCACAGGCATAAGCAATATATTAAGTACAACTTGCACAGACACTTTCGAGTTTTGAAAACTTTTTTTTCCTTTCAGAATGCGCAGTTGCATGGATTCCTATAGAAATGACTGGGTTTTGTCCATGACAATTTTACCAAACAACAGTAAGATGTGATCACAAAATAACTTGGGAGTATGGCAGAAGCTTTTTACCCTGCAATATTTTATGACACTGTAACTAATAGTAGTTAAATGTGAAAAAAAATGTATGATAAAATTAAATACACACAACAAAAATAAACGAAAAAGCAGACAATTTGTTGCAGTCTAGTTAACAAAAATCACAAAAGTATTTTTTTTAACAATAAGCTGCATGGAGCTGCAAAAACAACCAAGCAATTACACTTTTATAAAAGTACACTGACTCAAAACAAACAAAAGTAAACAAATTAACACTGACTCAAAATAGCCTACAACAAAACAAACTTAAATCAGTGTAAAGCGGTTGTAGAGACTAGCAAACCATCTCGTTTTCTTTGTCCTCAGTAGGGTCAGTGTAACTTCATTGTAATTAGAATTTTTTGAGCTTGCTGATTTTAAAAACTTGTTGGTTTAACACAAGATGTTATTTTTTGACTAAGCTGCGAAGCTGCTCTGTTGGGGGCGATATCAGATAGGAGTGTGACATTGATCTATTAGGCTACTTATGGATGGAGGGCAGCGTTGGAAGACTGCTGCCCAATGCGTTGAAGTGATGGAGCTCGGCAGAGGCGGAGTCTGAACCGCTGCACATTTGATCAAATGTAGAGGCACGACTCGTGTAATTCCTGCATTGCCCTTTCAGCAGCACGAGCACACTTCAAAACTAAAGTGGACAGCGCGCTGAAACCCTCCAGTTCGTTACAGGTAAGGGTTACAAGTCCTTCAAATCAACCTTTGAAAATCTTTCTTAATTGAAATAGACATGCTTTTATTTAAAATTATTCTTGTTCACAAATTCATCACATGCTGCTGATGGCAACATCATTTACTGGAATTAAATGTGTTGGCAGCGCAAGAGTCTTGCGGTGGACTAATGAATTGCATGTTGAAAATGCTGTTTTCACCTGCCACTTGGTCCCTTGTCAAGAACATCTGTATACTTCCTTTGCTTTTAAATTACCGTCCAAGTTAATTGGAGAGTCTCCCACAAATTCACGAACTACTAGTTGTTTTTAGAATGAGCTCGTGCAGCCTTTGGATCTTTACAATGAGTTTCAGTGCGCATGTAACGGCCAGCAGTAACGTTACACCTGCATCAATACTTCAAAACATTTCCTGCTCGCTGCGTGCTATTAGAAGACACACTTTCGAAATTAAGCAAATCACGTTAAGCTACTTCTACCATCATAACATGAACTTAGTACTTTCTTCTTTTAACACGCACATATACGAAACCACTCTGACCGTGCACTCCTCCTCACAGATTCATTAAGAACCAGTGAACGTTCATCAATGATAGTTATCCGTGATTTAATCACAGTTCGCTACCCGATTCACGCTCAAAGGAGTGCACTATCACTCATCATCGTGGTTTAGGAGACGCAACTCTTTCGAAACACATTTCCTAGTTAAGAACTATAGAAATGATCCCTGAAAGTATAGTCTTGACTCCTCAGCCTGCTCCGCGGGAAACCCGTCCGCGCGAACATGAGGCTCAGTGACGGTGCGGCGCGATGACGTCACAGCGGCGACTTTAAAGCGATGAAAAAAACAACGCGCCAAACTCCTCGCGCGCAGAGGCCACATCAGTATAGAGCACGGCCCATGCTTAAAGACTGCACACATGCAACGTATAAAGATGTACACGGATTTATTTGATAACGTTAAAAGTGACTTGAGTATTTTGTGGTGAAGCAGCGGACATCTTGTATCGAATTCCATCAACCCTTATCTTTTTGCGACGATACATTCATTATTATATGTTTAAGCAAACTGTAACTACTAAATGTTATTTCGCTCAATAAAGCATGTGAAACATAAAACGTAAGATGCGCATAATGTAATTACCCACAATCCTCCTCGGTGTCAACCTTCCTTTTCGTGGTGAGCAGGCTGTATTTGTCATGCGTGTTAAACCAAGGACGCTAAGGTTAATAAAACGCCATTTGAAGATTGTAATACATATCAGTATATCTGAATTGTAGAGGGAACAACATATACATGTTGAATGCACATGTTGGTGCTTCAAATAACTGGTCATTATAAGTCCTGTCATGCAACTCGACTTCAAGCATCGTCCGGGATGGAAATCAACCTGCAGTTACTTGTTTAAACCACTGCTAGGTGTTGTCTATAAACTGCAGTAGAGGGATGCGGGGGCTAGATGTCACATTTTTTACAACATACAGTACAGTGAATATACCAGGAGTAGGTTGCTGTATAGTATAGACGTTAAAGTCTTGGAATAAGGCTTTTGAACATTTCCATGCACCGTAATTTCCCAGAAGAATAGAAACACATTTGCCAATAACGAGGCATGTTGTCACGCTGTATGGGGTAAGTTGTCACAACTAAACTTGCCACTGAGCAAACCTTTATACTTAAAAAAAGCAAAAAAAAATCACAAGTATATTAATTGTTTCAATTATTTTACTACTACTACCAATAATAATAGTAATACAAAGTTATTGGTAATAAAGGTTGCGATACTTTTTTATTTTTTTACTAAAAATAGTCAAATATATTTAATTTAAAGAAAAAAATATATATATTTGTTTTTTAATTCTTAAAACAAAACAATATTTATAAATAATAATAATCCAAAATAAAATAATGATTATATATAAAATATATAATAATGATTTAATAGTAAGCCAAAGTACATTTCTTCATAATAAATATTTATAAATATT
>NW_015505312.1:859866-863379 GCF_001515645.1 Sinocyclocheilus grahami | reverse complement strand
GATACTTTTTTCTTCCTATATATATATATATATATACACACACACACACACAATTTATAATAATAATAACAAATTTAGCCAAAAAGTATTTGTCATAATAAATTAATTTGCTTATTATTATTGTTATAGATTTCAGACCAAAATATTTATTTTAAAAACATGTTTTATTATTATACAAATGATTATATATTTTGATCAAAAAATGTCATTAATCATCACATAACATCACATTTTTCACCCCCCCCCCCCCCCCCCCCCTACACACAATATAATTAAATACAATTTACAGTTAAATATCAATCAAATGGTAATTTTGTATGTGTGTGTGTGTGTGTGTGTCTGTGTAAAAAACTGTTCTTTTAAACTCTATTCATCATAGAGATTCCAGAGTGCAGATCTGGTGACAGATGAAGCAGTGTGTGGAATGCACCGCAGCAGCGAGTGGTGTGTGTGTGTTTTGTGCAGCTGAACAGAATCTGGAGGCAATTCAGCGCACGGCGATAACAGGGCCTTGGCACAGGCTGCGGGCAGGATGTTAGGAGTACTGCCCTGTGCTTCCGGAGTGGGATGGGATCGAGCTTGGGAATGCTGCTGGCCCTCCGTGCCCAGACTCAGGGGGAAATCAGAGAGGGAGGGATACTGGGTCAGCAGGGGCCCGTCAAGCATCAGGCAGATTCGTTTTACTCAAAGGAATCATCCAACAACATAAAAAGACACAACGTTATTTGAACTGGTGCTTTGGTTGGCAAGAATTCCAGTTTGAATATTCCAAACGAATATAAAGACATTTAAAAATCACAATCACTCATTAAATTTCTAAATTGGCTTAATCCTGACATCGGTTCTGAGCGAAATGGATATGAACCAGACTATGTCTTCAAAGTAATCTATAGTTATTTCAGTTGTGCTTGATTTTTGGATTTGGACCTTTAGCACCATTCGTTTAGTTAAATACATAACAAGACACAATCCCTTAGACAGCTCATTTAATACACACTTCACTGCTGCCAGATGTTGAAAAGCAGGTAATTTGAAGACCGAGTTTCCATAGTGCTGCCTTGAATAATGCAGCAAACATTTTTTGGGATGGAATTATATATATTGGAGCTGGAGTACCACTTAACCAAAGATGATGGACAATTGGCACATGTAGCATTCCCAAGGCGTGAGGTCACAGTAAGACGAAACTGAACTGTCTTTGGGTAGGTCCATCAAAAATGTACGGAGAATTTTGCAGCTGCGAGGCCGAAATCCCAAATTCCGTTTTGAGGTTTATTCCTTGAACGTGTTCCATCGCAACATACTGTTTATCATACGTTATCCAGACGTCTAGCTGTGGAAAAGCTTCAGCGCTGAAGCGCGTGCGTGCCAAGTCAGGCCTTTTCCTTACATGGTATAAGCCACTAGGCATGAGACCATCTCCTTCCTGATACATGTGGATCTGTCTGGCCATGATCAATGTCTTGCTGCCCTGGAGATTTGGAATGTGTTTAACTGCAGTTAAGGTTCCTTTTTGAGCAACTTGGTGTCCTGTAATCCACCTCCTTCGCACTTTCGAAACAATTTGTAAACTCTGAGGAAATATTTTTTACTTGGAAAATTTTTGACATAGCTAAAAGTGGGATCATTCTTACCTTTTGGGTTGTTTTGCTAAATAAAGAGATGGAATGAATATTATTGCTCACCATTCTCGGTCACAGTTGGCCACCTGTCCAATGGTGTTTAAACGTTGAAGCTCCTTTAATATTTCTTTGAATATGGCATATTGGAAACAATTGTTTGTGGTCATATGTAAGCACAGATCTGATTATAATCCAAACCAGTTTTATTTGACTCACACTGCTTGAAGGGGTCTGCTGGAATGCATTAAATAGACAGAAGTCTGCAAATGTTTCCTCTTTGAATGCTGGTGAGAGTTAAAGGAGTATTTTAAAAGAATGTATAGTAATGCAGTAATTCAAAGTTTACTTCACCTTCTTCACCATATGTCAAAAGTATGTGCACGCCAAAGAGTTTTAATAGGGAGTTGATGCTTCTGCTTGCACTGTAAAAATTATAGATCATAATAAATGATAAAAGTAATATATTATAATGTGACAATAGATTACACACAATATAATTAAATGCAATTTACAGTTAAATATCAATCAAATGGTAATTTTGTATGTGTGTGTGTGTGTGTGGTGAGAGTTAAAGGAGTATTTTAAAAGAATGTATAGTAATGCAGTAATTCAAAGTTTACTTCACCTTCTTCACCATATGTCAAAAGTATGTGCACGCCAAAGAGTTTTAATAGGGAGTTGATGCTTCTGCTTGCACTGTAAAAATTATAGATCATAATAAATGATAAAAGTAATATATTATAATGTGACAATAGATTACACACAATATAAAAATACAATTTACAGATATATATATCAATCAAATGGTAATTTTGTATGTGTGTGTGTGTGTGTCTGTGTAAAAAACTGTTCTTTTAAACTCTATTCATCATAGAGATTCATCAGAAAGATTCCACAAAAATACTAAGCAGCACAGCTGTTTTCAACATTGGTAAAAAAATAATAATAATAATAATAAATGTTTCTTGAGCAGAAAATCAGCATATTATAATGATTTCCAAAGGATCATGTGACACTGAAGACTGAAGTCATGATGCTGAAAATTCAGCTTTGCATCACAGGAATAAATAATATTTTCAAATATATTAAAATACAAAAAAGCTATTTTAACTTGTAATAATATTTTTACAATATTCAGTAAATGCAGCCTTAAATGCCGTCTGAGCATAAGGGACTTTTTTCAAAAAAATAAGTAAGAATTATGGTAAAGACAGTGTAGGACCCCTTTTTTTTTAATTTATTGTGTTAAGGGGTGGGATGCTTCGAATTCTAGAGAGCATTTGATTGGACAGAAAGTTTGATGAGAAGCTGAAGGGTAGGGCGATGTCATGAAAATCATTTCAAAATCCATATTAGCGGAAGTTGGAGACTGTAAGTTTTGAATGCTTATATCTTGTAAATGTGAAATTTGTCATTATTTTGGAGCACACTAGCTTATAGATAACATATTCATACAAAAAGCCATAAAACGTCAATTTTGATTTCATGGGTACTTTAAAATTTCAACTATTTTAACAGTGTCTCTATATCCTGTCATTCTAAAAAATATATGAAATCTATTACATTTGTGACTATTTAGTGGCTAAAAGGTTGTAGCACTTGGCATAGAATTAGACAAAGACATATGATGGGGTTATTCTGAAACAGAAGGTCTTCTGTTCTGTAAGGGGCACAGGTAATTCAGGAGGAAATGGGCAGGTCAGCGAAAGAAAGAGAAAATGACTCATTTAGATGATCAAGACTCTGAGGACAGTTTGTGTTCCAATGCCTGCAGGGCTGCACTAAATAATCCCATTTCCCCAAATTCTCAATGCTTCACAGCTGGTGTACAGAAATGAGAGGCATTACACAGAGACTGAAGGGTGACAGAGGGCAAAACTACTGCATGTGG
>NW_015505312.1:821918-859625 GCF_001515645.1 Sinocyclocheilus grahami | reverse complement strand
TTACTTAATTTCCTAATGATTTTTGACATAAATGAAAAATCTATATAAAATCAAATATACCCCAGCGACTTAAGACTAGTTTTGTCTTTCAGGGTCACATATTACTAGCAATCGTGCATTACTGCAACTACTGAAACTCCCAGTAGTATACAGTACTTGTTTAGAGATCCAAGTCTTGCACTGAGCATCTTTATCCATGTTTGGTTATGCAAGGCCTCACCAGTGAGCAGCAACTCTGTCCTGTTACACACGTCATGGCACAAAAAGCCTTCACATATTTATTGGGTCAGAATTTTACGAGCCATTGATTCAGTGCATCTCTGGTTGGGAAACCCCTGTCTGTGCATCTGGAAATTGGTGCGGCGGAAGCAGGGGAGTGAAGGGACTCAAGAGGGCTCGATTCACTGCCAATGTACAGCTGATTCTACTGCTAAGACCATGTTGTTCTTGATGTGATTTGAGGTTTTGGTGTAATTGCCAGCACTAACGTTAATTGCACATCAAAAAGATGGGTTGAGGAAAAACACAACATGTCGCTGCCTTGGTCTTTGATGGTTTTGCTGAATAAAATGACAGGTGTGCCATAAGTTAAATCTTTCATCTTGTCCTCATGAATCCAGAAGGTGTCCAAATAAGCTGTAGAGGAGCAAAAGATCTTTGTTCTGGTTTATTGTTTAACTTCAGTGAGTTTTTTAGCTTGTGCGTTGACAGGAAGAGTGAGTGGGGGGAGTGGGAAATGACTCCAGATTTGAACCCATGTCACAAATAAAATAATAAAATAAATAAAGATAAATAAATACGTGTCAGCTTAATTGAAAAAAACAATCCATAGAATATTAAATCATTTTATTTTATTTTTCAGTGTCAATATGTCTTTATACATATATAGTGACATTTATATCTTTTTGGGTATGTAGAATCAAAAAAATTTAACAACGCCTACATTATCCTACTTTACATGGCTACTAAGCAATTATGTTTTGCCGAAAAGTCCAAAACATTGGGGGGGGGGAGACATAATTTTTACAATCTTCACTCAAAAAATGAGGGGCATAAGTTCAGATCAATGAGGCCTATCAGTTTTTTTTTTAAAAACTGTTCTAATCGAAAGAAAACAATCCAATATTTAGTAATAATATAGCATAACAAGTAAAAAAAATTTGTAGGCTGGTCATTTTTGACCAGCAACAAGGGTGGAAGAAGATCCCTAAAAGTATAAAAAAATCATCATTTTTGTTAAATGGATAGTGGATAAATGGATACTTCTGTCAAAATTCAGAAAATTCTGTCATTAATTACTCACCCTCATGTTGATCCAAACCCGCAAGACCTTCCTTCATCTTCTGAACACAAATGAAGATATTTTTGATGAAACTCTCGTGAATGTGTGTCAAAGACTGACACGGAAGAGAAGAAATTGTTGAATAAAGTTGTTCTTTTTGTTTTGTTTGCGCACAAAAAGTATCCTCGTAGCTTTATAAAATTACGGTTGAACCACTGATGCCACATGGACTATTTTAACGACGTCCTTACTACCGTTCTGGGCCTTGAATGTGGTAGTTGCATTGCTGTCTATGCAGGGTCAGAAAGCTCTCGGATTTCATCAAAAATATCCTTTTTTGTGTTCAGATGAACGAAGGTCTTACGGCTTTGGAGCGCCATGAGGGTGACTAAATTAATGACAGAATTTTCATTTTTGGGTGAACTAACCCTTTAAGTTGTTATATCTTGTGACTGTGAGCAAATAAATAAAATAATGACCATAAAATGTTAAACATTAATTTATTTTGTTATATCACGAGAAAGAGACCACAGAGTGATGCAAGAGAGATGAAACTATAGCATAGCTACCTAATGTAATACTCCTTTCTCATGCAGTGTGTCTAAAGGTCTGAATAAGTGAATAAATCAAATGGAAAGCAGGTACTTTATCAGTGACTAGAAAATCGTTTCAGCATCTTGCACAGCTCTCGTTGGTTTTGGCTTGGACGTAGATCCGCCCTGATGTGTATTCTGGCTCCACACGTTTGTCCTGTCCGCACATAATAAAGCTTTATTGAAAACCCACTAGACAGCTCGTTATGTCATTGTAAACGGCTTCACCCAGTCTTACCTGGGTGGTAGCAACAGCTCTAAAATGCTGACGTCCTGACACACAGAAATTCCATTACGGGCTTAAGATACGCTATACAAATCTTTTTAACAGATTTGGACATGATCTGTCAGTCTGTACTGTAAAAGTTCTAATGAGATTCATTTCAAGCTTTTTTTCCATCTGTGTACTTTAGTGCAAAAGCATTATGTTGGTCATACTAGTGGAGTCTACTGTAGTGTGTTCAAACTCTCTGCGTAAAAAATGAATACCATGAATAGGGCAAATTGCCCAGGACCTGGAATCAGTCACAGATGTATAAATTAGAATATGTTCTCCGTCTCCGTCATGTGGAAATGATTTGTGGACTCGACAATAACTTGTGGTAGGAAGACTGGACAGCGAAAGGGAGTCTGGGAAATGTATAACATGCCCACTGTACCCAAAAGCATTCTGTAATGAGCAAGTGAAATGAGAACAGAAAAAGAAAATGCCTTTGAATTCTTCAGAACACTTAGTCTGGTTTTATTAGCCTCTATTTTAACAGATATTTTGCATTGAGGAAATTCCTGAATTTGTCAGTGTCTCCATTTGTTCCTGAAGTTGTTGATTTCTTTTATCAAGACCTCATGTTTTGTCCTAACAAACGGAAATATATTTGTATTCTGCTAGAGTGCTACAGACACATGCAATGGGGTATAAAAGTTTCAGACCATAATGAAAATCTGCAATTTCATCATTAAAACGGAAAAAAGTAGTCTAAATAAAGGAGTTTTAGGAATGTAAAACAAAGAAAAGTAAATTGAATCTTAAAACATTTCATTAATTAAATATAAATACAATTAAATGTTTTTGCTACGAAAACTGAAATTATAAGCAATGTATTTAAAGAAATCTAACATTAAAAAGTTATGTACATTTATATAGCCTTCATCGTTTTCTCTCAAATTGCTATGCTTGTCATTTAAATTGTTTTTAAAATTCTCGTATTCCGTAAGAACAATTACTATTAAAATTGTCTTCACACAACATTTAATGAAAGATTTTTTGAATATATAAAAGATTATGGACTTTTTTTTAACTAAATGCCTGTTCTACCACTGTTAGTAAAACAGGACTGATGCTTGTCCGCGGGTTCCTATACAAAACAAGTGCAGGCAATTGCACAAATTTCATTTGTAAAACTGGCAAAAGTGTTAAAAACTGATTTGATGAATGCAGTGAAAAGTGCTCCACTGAAATCTGATCAATTCACTAGTTTTCCACTGGGGTCACTTTCTCACATCAAACCTAATGCAAATGTAGAAAATTGCATACATATTATCTTATGTGTGGTTGCAATACATTAACCCAGTGGTCAAAGCACATCTGCTGACAGATGTGACAGGTTGTAGGCAGAGGTTAAAAGGGTTCAGGAAAGCCTTATGCGTCTGTCACCCAGAAAGCCCTCACATGAGGTCACCATTACAGGACTTTTTCAGTTTATGCACATATGGAGACTCTTTAGACTGGTGCAAGAGCCTTGTTCCTCTGCCTCTGGAGGAGAGCCAAACCAAACACGCCTGCAGCTCCAGTGGAAGCAGCCATCCAACGAGTCCACTCACCTCTAGCCTGCTGGGCGCTTTCTGTCTGGCCCAGCGCTCCACACATGTGATATGGAGAGAAGAACACAGAACAGGCTTTGTGACACCACCAACCTAATTGTTCCCATATCGATGCAAAGGTATTATAATATGAAATGGAGGCTGGTGTCTTGCAGGGAGACGGACTGTAAAATCCTTACCAGAATTATCCAACCAAGTGCTCTGTCACAGATGTTAAAGTGCTCTCAGAACCTTACTGTATTAAAATTCAAAGGCGTCAGTGCTGTGGAAGACTAGAACTGATGCTTAAAAATAAAATGAAGCAAGAAGTTATACATTTTAATCAATGTTATAAAATGTGGTTCAATAAAATAATAACAAAATAAATTCATAAATAATTTTAGGCTAATTAAAAAATAAATGGACATATTTAAAACTGCAGGCTATATACTCTCCAATAACAGTCCATCTTATATCGACTTTGAGCTGTCCAAAGACACTTTTTGAAGGTAAAGTTTAACCAAAAATAAAAAATTCTGTCATCATTTACTTACCCTTTGAATGAATTATTAAATTGTAAATTAAAATGTATTTCTTCATTTTATTTTTAAGTGTCACTACTCCGTACAGAACACATTCAAAGCAAAAACTAAAAACGTTGTTTGGCTCGTAATGTTTCATTTTAATTTTTGTCTCAGGAACCATTCCTCACAGTTCATCATAACGATTCAAACCGCTAATCATTCACGCGGGCCTTTCGTGAATTTGAAGTCATTAAAAGGGAACCGGTTCAAAAGAGTAATTTTCGCGAATCACGTCTGCGATCGTTGTCGGGTTCGGTTCAGACAGAAAACGTTGCAGTGCAGATTTCAAGCGTTATGAAATCCAATGAAACCGCCAGAGGACACTCACACGTCACAAAACTGTCGCACAATTTTAACTGTTGTCGCATTCGTTTTAGTCGCAGTTTGGAACCAGGAAAGCCTTATGCGTCTGTCACCCAGAAAGCCCTCACATGAGGTCACCATTACAGGACTTTTTCAGTTTATGCACATATGGAGACTCTTTAGACTGGTGCAAGAGCCTTGTTCCTCTGCCTCTGGAGGAGAGCCAAACCAAACACGCCTGCAGCTCCAGTGGAAGCAGCCATCCAACGAGTCCACTCACCTCTAGCCTGCTGGGCGCTTTCTGTCTGGCCCAGCGCTCCACACATGTGATATGGAGAGAAGAACACAGAACAGGCTTTGTGACACCACCAACCTAATTGTTCCCATATCGATGCAAAGGTATTATAATATGAAATGGAGGCTGGTGTCTTGCAGGGAGACGGACTGTAAAATCCTTACCAGAATTATCCAACCAAGTGCTCTGTCACAGATGTTAAAGTGCTCTCAGAACCTTACTGTATTAAAATTCAAAGGCGTCAGTGCTGTGGAGGACTAGAACTGATGCTTAAAAATAAAATGAAGCAAGAAGTTATACATTTTAATCAATGTTATAAAATGTGGTTCAATAAAATAATAACAAAATAAATTCATAAATAATTTTAGGCTAATTAAAAAATAAATGGACATATTTAAAACTGCAGGCTATATACTCTCCAATAACAGTCCATCTTATATCGACTTTGAGCTGTCCAAAGACACTTTTTGAAGGTAAAGTTTAACCAAAAATAAAAAATTCTGTCATCATTTACTTACCCGTAACCCTTTAACTGTCACTCACATTTTTGAACATAGACGTGAAAGTGCACGATCCAAACTTAAATTTTTATAATTCATGAACGAAAACATTTTGTAACATGATAGTGATGTACCATTTTCACGGTAATGCAAAGATTGATTTTAAAATGGGTTTCAAAGGATGAATTTTGAGATTTAAAGTTTTCAACTGATTTATAATTTCTGATGATTTCTGAAGTGTGATAGAGAAAAAGGCAACAAAGAAGACTTTTTTTTGACAAAGGTCAGAACTCCTGTTATGATGTAGATTTTTTGAGGTGCACTCTTGTCATAAATTAATCTATTTACTGTTCCCACAGAATTTTTTACAAAAACATTGGTAAAATATCTATTTAGGAGTCTTAGACCTTTCCAACGATATATAGTTTGTCATGATTAGATTAGGATTTAATTGTAATATAGTGAAGTAAACGTAGGCGTCCCACAGAGGGGACGGGTGACAGTTAAAGGTTAAGTTGTTCCAATTTCTTTCTTTCTTCTATCCATTGACTGCCATTGTATAGAAAAGTAAAGAAAACTGAGGGTAAGTAAATGATGACAACATTTTAATTTTTGGGTGAACTAAAGAAAAGTATTTGACCAAACGACAAAGAAAATAAACTTGCAAATGTTTTTTTTTCACCCTCAAAAATGCAAATTTAAATGATTTCATTTATTATTTTATTTAACCAACATGAATTACAAACGTTTATAAACATGGCTTTTAATGCCTCGATTTAAAATGTGATAGATTTCCATTTTTTCTTTGAATGAATTATTAAATTGTAAATTAAAATGTATTTCTTCATTTTATTTTTAAGTGTCACTACTCCGTACAGAACACATTCAAGGCAAAAACTAAAAACGTTGTTTGGCTCGTAAATGTTTCATTTTAATTTTTGTCTCAGGAACCATTCATCACAGTTCATCATAACGATTCAAACCGCTAATCATTCACGCGGGCCTTTCGTGAATTTGAAGTCATTAAAAGGGAACCGGTTCAAAAGAGTAATTTTCGCGAATCACATCTGCAATCGTTGTCGGGTTCAGTTCAGACAGAAAACGTTGCAGTGCAGATTTCAAGCGTTATGAAATCCAATGAAACCGCCAGAGGACACTCACACGTCACAAAACTGTCGCACAATTTTAACTGTTGTCGCATTCGTTTTAGTCGCAGTTTGGAACTAAATAGCAGTCATTCCAACAAGCTTTTATTAAATAAGAGGCACTCAAGTGGCAATGACAGACGATAGCAGTACCAAATGGCCACACATAAACAAACCTTTATGAGGACGTCTGCTTGGCTGACACATGGCTGCTTTGCACCTGCCAGAATTTGCCATGGTGACCTACAGCTCCACAGACATTTTTCCAAAATCACAAAGCCGGGCATATTTTCAGGAAAAGCAGTAGGTCATCATTACTGCTTCGTCATACCTCTACAGATGATGATGATGTTGACTACATCAATAGTAGTCAGGACTGTAAGACGAATATTTCAGGGACACATTCTTTGCTATGTTCTGTTAAATATTTTAAACTACTTTCTTCAATCTCAGTTCATTATTACAGAGTTAACTAAAGGAAGCATTGCCAATTTGTAGGTTAATGATTCCCGCCTAAAACACTGGCGTTTTCGACATAGCAACACTGGTTCAACCAATGGCTTCATAAGATTCTGACCAATGACAGATGAGAAGTGTCTTTGGGGAAACCATCATTTGTTTTTGTATTAGTGATAAAACACAAAATTATCAAGTTATGATATATTTAATTCCAGGAATTCTATGATTTTTGCACCTTTATATTGGTGAAGGCACTTGGGTCTTGGCGGATTGTTGTTTTATGACATCCTTTACCCTTCTAGCATTCATTATTCATTATTTCAGAGAATGTAAGCAAACAATTAGCCACTTCCTTAACTCTGTTTGGGCATACAATCAGAAAACACAAAAGCATGATTTATTTGAATGATATTCTCTCAAACATGACAGAAGACCAGGAAATGCTATACTTAGCTTATACATTATATAAATTCTTAAAATTATACATTATACAAACATTGTAGGCCTATGGCAAGAGCCGAGAGTTAAGGAGGATATTGAAACTTAAAATAATATGTCAGTGACGAGAGAAGATCAGTGGTGAAGTTAAATGTGTGGCATAGTTTGCCTTTCCTGGTAGTTGTTCCAAGGAAATGGATCAAGAAACTGGAATGCTGTGGTCCTGGTAAGTTATAAGCCAAACAGCTGACAGGGAGCGTCTTGACTTTGAATTAAAGTGATCAGGACAGTTCAAATCTTTATAAATCCCACCCTGTCTGACTGTCTTTCTCGCTTTCAGCTTGTACCCCAGCTCTGTGCGAATCATGGATGAGGACTTTGATTTTGAGCATCGCAGAGAGTTACGGAGACAAAAGCGAGAAGAGATGCAGCGGGAGGCAGAGAAGTAAGTCACAAACACGTTAATTTACACACATTATTTACCTCTTTTTTTTATGTTTAATTTGCTCTCAATTGCTTCCATTATCAAATGGGATTCATCATTTTAGATGATGCAATAACATTCAGATCACTGTCATCCCGATGATGAGTTTAATACTGTTTTAAGCCACCGGAGTGCTGTCTGTTATAGTCTGGCCAAGTTGGAGAGGCCTGTGTCTGCGTCATCCAAACAACCGTGCCTCTGCTCGTCTCTCTATTCCTTATAAAGGTTGACATGCTCGTAAATGTCTTCCTACATTTACAGTGCTTTGTTACAGTTGACGGTTTGGTAGAGTAAATCCAGATAATATCTGATTTTAGACAGATGCACATTGGATATATATTTTAGTTTCTTTCAGACAAGGAATAGTTAGACAGGCAGATGGGATGTGCCTAATTTAGGTTTAGTTGAATTTAGTTTAATGTTCAAACCTTGAAATCTCAGTGCAATAGGGTGTTATTTTAGTATCAATTAAATACTCTTATAATGTTAATGAATATTTTGAATCAATTTTTATATGTTCTGTTTTTCATTTGTTTTATTTTAATAATTGTCTATTTCGGATTTAGTTACATTAGTATATAAAGTTAGACTAAATTCAAATTTAGAAAGGTTGCCTTGGTAACTACCTGAAATTTCTTTTATATATTTTATTTTATTTCAGTAAATGTTTATTTCAAAGTGAATTATTTTTAATCAATATTTTTTAATAGTTTTCATTTTTGTTTCCATTTTAGTTTTAGTCAACTACAATCACACTGCTGTAAAACCTAAATAAAAAATTGTGAAATTATATTTAAGAAAATGTTTTCTGTAATTATCATTATTTTAATGCAAAATTATTATTATTATTATTATCTTATTATTATATTACTGTAATATAATATTTAAATTATACATAAATACTTTTTAAATCATGGTAGTTTGTTGTACTGTCTAAATTATGCTGATATCAATAAAAAAAATTTGTTTTTGTTATAGTAAATTTAAAATGAGAATCAACATTAAGAATAATGGATACTGCAAAAAAAATAATAATTATATATAATATAATTTGTAAAATGTAGTATGTGGACCCAATAGAGATAACTAAAGGAGAAATGTTTAGTGTCATTATAAACAAAAGAGAAATAGCATGCCATTGCATTATTGGTCTTTTGTAAACAGTAAATGTCAATTATTCTGTGTTTACACTGGATTTGTTTAAAACAGATTAGATTTATTCATGTGTTTCTGTTTTGACGCAAGCCTTCTGTGGAAATCCGTCTTTTTTTCAAGAACTGCTTCAAGTGCTACCCAGCAGCGAACATTAACATTCTTGTGTAATATGAAAAATATGGACATTTAAAATGGTCATGGTAAAAGGCTTGCAAAACTTTATTCTCTTCATATTAATTAAAATACATAAAAACTGTGAATTAGCATGGGTAATGTGCAGTGTGGGTTTGGCAGGTCAGGTTTGTTCAGTGTTTATAGTTCAGGATGACTTGGCCCACTCATAGACCGAGAGCTGCAGTTTCTCCATCCTTTTATAACTCCCACTGTCCAGCGCTCCATTTAAGGACTGATCCGCAGATGTGTACTACTGGAGATGACAGATGCTTTACTGCTCTTTGTGAGGGAATGAGAACAGATGAATGCACATAATGGTGACTGTCAGCACATATGATCACATTTTCACGTAGGCTGGAATGCACATGATCAGTTTTGTATTGTTTGTGTATTTGTGGGAGGTGGTGGTGGTGTTAATGGACGGTATAGTGTACTTGGAAAAGCTACGAATGTTAGATCTGCATCATTCCGGTTTTTTTGGTTGTTAGATACTCTAACGATAACATATACTATCAGCCTCACACTTTCCATGGTTTTCTGTCTTTGCAGTTGCAATATTTAGAGTCTAGAAGATTACAGTGTTTATTCTCAGGGATATTTGTAGTTTTGTACAATAGTCTTTGTGATGAAAATTCAGAAAAGAAGAATAACACTTTCTATTAATTTATTAAAAATATATAAAATACACTTCTGCCACTTCTTCTTGATGAGCATGTTTTTAATTTCTTACTTAAGATTTATTTATTTTGTCCAGGTCCAGTCCAAATGTCGTATAGACTAAGTGATACAGCAATCCTAAATAAAATACAATTAAATATTCATTAAAAAAAATTATATATTATTATTAAATTCTTTATAACTAGTTTGCAATAATCTTTTAATATAAAAAAATATATATTTTATAAATTTTAACTGAAATTATATATATACTTCGAGGGGGATCTTATAGACGGGGAAACCGAACTGGAAGCCGACATGCCCCCTCTCCTCGACATCTCCTCGCTCCGTGCTCCTCACAGTAGCAGACCGTGACAGCTAGTTGCCAAAGCAACATTTTTCATTTTCATTTAGTTTAACTTCATGTACTAAAATAACAAAAACTAAGCCTGAAATCAAAATTAAATAAAAAATTTATAGACATAATTCAAAATACAAGAACTACTAAAAATGACAAAAACAACAAAATTACTAAAACTTTAAATAAATGAAAATAACAGAAAATATATTTAAAATTTTAAATATTAATTAAACTATAATAGTATTTCAATTATACTCGATTTGACCTTTTTTAACATCAAAATATTTCACAGATTTTTATGACAGATTTTTTTTATGACAATTTGATTTATTACAAGGCAAGGTTAGTTTAGGTTGTAAAATGTTGTGTGGTGTCAACTCCCCACACCCTCCCTAATGATATTTATGAATTCATATTTTTATGTTTTAAAAAATACTTTTAACCTAGAAAAATATATTTTAAAACATTTCTAAAAATGATATAAAACCATAGAATATAAAGAGAACATTTCTTACAATCTTGGCAACTACATTTTAAAGGGGTGGTTGATTGCGATTTCACTTTTTTAATGTTAGTTAGTGTGTAATGTTGCTGTTTGAGCATAAACAATATCTGCAAAGTTACGAAGCTGAAAGGTCAATGCAAATGGAGATCTCGTCTTTTAAAATTCTGCCAGTTTAATGCCTACAAATACGGCTTGTAGGGACTACAACGAGTTACTTCCCGGGTTCGTTACGTCACGAACCCAGAAATGTACATAAACCCTGCCTCCGGGAACATGCAGCAAAGGGGGCGAGGCCATGTTGCGCTGCTTTAGAGAAGAGGAAGCGTTGTTGCCACGCCGTCAAAACTAGGGGTGCACGAAAACATCTATTCATATGAATCACAATTCTGTCTTCTAGTGATTCTAATGGATTCACAAGTTTAAAAATCAATGTTCTACAGCAGCGGTTCTTAATCCTGTCCTTCGCTTCCCCTGCTCTGCACACGCTCTGCTCTGCATCTCTTGAATAAAAAATGCTCTCTCTGCATCAGCCACTTTTAAGCTTCATTGTGGCAACAATCAAAGCAGTAAGGGAAATCAAACCTTTGATAAAAATCACTTTCAAGTCCAGCAAATACTCAAGCCAAATCCACCACGCCTTACTTAATAACTTCTATCTGGAGAAATGATGTATTCTGACACTTACTCCCATTGTGTGCATGTTAAACTCTGAGTGTGGGGAATACATTTCTCTTCTTCACAATCCTTCACTTCTGCTGCACAATGTCATATTTCAGTCTGGTCTCAGAAACTTCAGTGCATATGTGCTGGAATGACCGAGAGAGAAACTTTATTGAGATGGATGAGTCTCAAGAAAGAAACCTCAAGCCATTTCTACCACATCCATTGGCTTTGTAGTGGAGAAAACAAACTTTATTGGAATCATATCTGGAAAAGAAATATTCTCTATGAAAATTATTGATGCTAAAGAATCTGAACTCCCCCAAATCCCAGCTGCCGGTCATGGTTTCCAGTTCAAAACAGCAACGGAGAGAACCCGTATACTTATGTCAAAGGAAGTGAACATGGCATCGCCCATAAATCACTTGTGCTTGATTAAACAGCTCACCAGATGCATCAGCATCTTTTCTAAATGCATTTGCTTATTCAATAGTTTCAGCATATTACCACTTCAAAACGATGCCATCATAATTCTGTCCAATTTCAGGATTTCTCAATATTACATCAGTTCTTTGATTGACATAACACTTTACCAATCATTTAGGCTTTAACTGATGCATTTTAAAGGATGCAAGTGAGTGAAGGTCACATGATGAATTTAAGGCCTTTCTATAGCAATGCAAGGACCACTGGGAACATTCTTGTACTGTTTTCTTTCAAAGTGCATTACAAAATGACTTGTATTCTGTACTTAAAATTTGTAAAATACTTTATTGTATAAGTACATGCATTGTCTTGTTGAGGGTAATATAGATTTTCACCATAAATGTTATTGCAATGTATATTTAAAAAATAGCCTATTTTAAACAAATGTTGACAAATTTATATTACAATATGGCACATTAAAGTTAAATTTTGAACGTTTTCATTTTTGTTTTTGATGTTTTCATTTTTAATGTTTATTTTTACATTCTTTATCTTTAAAATTATGATTTTTTTTACAGTATATTATACATAATCATCTGTTCACCGAAAAAAAAGGAAATATGTAAGTGGATGATGTCCTGTAATTATAACATAATAACAACATAGAAGCAGCAGTCTATTATCGCCCTGAACGAGTTTATTTTGTTATCATGACAGACTAACTGTATTATAATAAATGGACATGAAATATTAAACGCATGTACTTGTATAATAAAAATACTTTATTGTATAAGTACATGCAATGTCTTGTTGAAGGTAATAGATTTTCACCTAAATGTTGTTGCTATTTTATTTTAAAAAAAGAGTTAAATATTGACATATATTCAATTATAAATAATATGGCACATTAAAATGTAATTTTTAATGTTGTAATTTAGATTTTTGATGTTTGAATTTATGTTTATTTTATTAATTTTCATTCATTTATCTTTAAAATATGTTTGTTTGTTTTTTGTTTGTTTTTTTACAGTATATTATACATAATCATCTATTCACCTAAAATGACAGACTGGCTATACATTATAACTAAATAGAAAATAAATAATAATTTAAGCTGAAATGATTTCATTACGTGAAAAGAAAGAGACCACAGAGTGATAAGAAATACATGAAACTAGCACAGCTATGTATTTTTGACTACCTAATGCTTCCCAATAGCATTGTAAACCTAAGTAGATTGTAGAACCCATTGGCACCAGCAGTCTCTACGATCCACTCAGGTTTACAACGCTATTGAGAAACGCAATGCAGCCTGGTCTTCAATACAATGGGAATCTGGCCTGTCATGTGCTGAATCTCTCTGCAGCAGGTTAAGGAAACTCCACAGACTTTGGAATGTTTTGACTGCTGCTTTTATTCCAAGATTCAGCCATAATGTTTCAGTATCTGTCAGGAGTGTGAGCTTTCTCCCTCCATCTCTCCTTGCATTTAACCTGCCGCACTGGAGGTCTGAAAGCTATTGTATTAATCCAACAACACTTCTTAAAAATCGCAGATACTCCATCTGACTGTCTTTTTGGATGACCTTTTTCATATGGAACTCCCTGAGAGGAACGGATTGTTTCGGATTTCCGCTGTTGGTCTCGGGATGGAGAAACAGAATTGCGGTCCCTGTTATGGGTTTCTCTCTACCATCTACAACATCTGCAAATGATTGTGAAGGGAAGTGAAGAGGAGAAGGGGAAAAAATAAAACCCATCCTCCATCAATTGGCCATTTCAAGAGCTCTCACTGCCTTATAAACACCAACATGCCATGGCAAACTCAAGCCAGGTTGGACTCGTTCAACTACAACGGCAAGACGGAGAATTTGAGAACATCTGAGCCCAACAATGAGGCAACTCTGAGGGAAAACAGTACATTTGGCACATAAGTTTACAATCTTGCTAATTTACCATGACGCTAGGATGCTAACAAAGCTTTCCCCTCAGATTGCAGTCCAGATCTCTCTCTGTATACTCCCATGCCTCAAAGATTTCATTACAGTTGAGTCAGTTTTGGGTCTGACCAGTATCTTAAGCAAGCTGGCAAACCAAGCATAAATAAACACAAGAAATTGTTTTTCTGAATCTAAAGGTCTAATTGAGTCAACTGAAAAGTATTGGTATTGGAATTGTATTGCTATGGTTATACCAAGGTTATACCATTTAAATTATATTATATATTATAGAAAACATTTATTAGAATGATATTTCCATTTAATACCATTATTGTACCATAGCACCACTGTAATGTTTTGTAAGAATATATTTTGTATATTGTAATGAACAACCACTCTCAGCATGACCAAAGTTTTATTTAAATAGGTATATAAAATAATTTATATTATAATTGCAATTTTATTCATAATTGAATTAATTTAAAAAATAAATAATAGAAAAATAAATGTTGACTAGATATGTACATTTTGTGCATAAATGTATTCACATATGAGGAATTTCTAAAAATCTGTTTATGTTTTTAGTAGACTCTGTGTAGGTTCATTTTCAAGCTCACATTTGCTCGTATAATCATTATTGACTCTTCGGGGTGATATAAAGTTTATGAAGTGTGTTTCTCACACACTCTTTCAGCACTGAGCCAAGAAGCATTCATATATCTGTCAGTATTGTCTGTCTGCGTTCATACTGAAGAATGAGAGTCTTTACTTACTGTACATGTCTGTGTCCCACCGCGTCTACAGGATGAACTCTCACGATGATGATGAGGAAGCGGCCCGGGAGCGCCGGAGACGAGCTCGTCAGGAACGCCTGCGCAATATGGAGAATGAGGAGTCGAATAACACCATAACAGAAACTAACACGTAGATCCATCCAAAAACAGTTTTCTCATGCATTTTGCACAAAACAAAGCTTAGTCTTATTAATGATCTTTAAAACGATAAGTATTTGATCTAAAGTTTTATGTATAAATGCTTGAAATTAGATTTGTCAACAAATATAAACTGTGCCTACATATGAATTTATTTACAAAACTTTACAAGAATTTGTTTGTAAGGTTTCTTTATAAACAAAACGGTTCTTTACTAAAATTCTGATTTAAATTAAATGTGTTTTTTTTTAAATGCTGAAATTAAAAGGGTTAGTTCTCCTAAAAATGAAAATGTTGTCGGTAATTACTCACACTCAAAACCCGTAAGACCTTTGTTCATTTTCAGGACACAAACTAAGAAATCCAAGAGCTTTCTGACCCTGCATAGACAGCAACGCAACTGATACATTCAAAGTCCAGAAAGGTAGTAAATACATCGTCAAAATAGTCCATGTGACATCAGTGGTTCAACCGTAATTTTATGAAGCTACAAGAATTTTTTTTTTTGTGCAAAGAAAACAGAACTGCAGCACATTTGGGTTCTATATCCTGTGTCAAAAAGTCTTTATTTTTGTTTTCTTTGCACGCAAAAAGTATTCTTGTAGCTTCATAAGATTACAGTTGAACCACTGATGTCACATGGACTATTTTAACAATGTCCTTACTACCGTTCTGTGCCTTGAACATATCAGTTGCATTGCTGTCTATGGAGGGTCAGAAAGCTCTCGAATTTCATCAAAGATATCTTAATTTGTGTTCCGAAGATGAACAAAGGTCTTACGGTTTTGGAACGACATGAGGGTGAGTAATTAATGCAGAATTTTCATTTTTGGGTGAACTCTCCCTTTGTAAAAAAGTGTAAAAACAAACAAAAAAACAACCAATACTAAACTTAACCAAAGCCTGAAACAAAATGCCAAATCTTTTCATAACATAAATACTTGACTATACTGATAATGTTGTTCTTTTCAGTACAGAGACGTCCTCCTTGATCACTAGTTCGGCACCAGCTGAGGAGGATGATGATCAGGCTCTCTTAGAGAGGATTGCCAAAAGAGAAGAGCGGAGACAGAAAAGGATGATGGAAGCTTTGGAGAGACAGAAGGAACTTGATCCCACCATCACGGATGAAACTGTCACCACTACCACAGAGGATGAGCCAAGTGGTAGAAATGGTGAACAAGAGTCCTCCCAAAATGATGTTTCTTCAGAAACCAACTCTTGGAAGGAAAGGGAAGAGAAAAATGAGGAAGAAAAGATAAAGGAAAGCAGCGTAGACGTTGAGGAGGCAATCACAAAAAAGGAGGATCCAGTGCCAGTCACAGCAGCAGAGGAACCCAAAGAGTCTCCTGAGAAGACTGATGAACCAGAAGAGGAAGATAGACCACAGAGGTCCTACCTCAGAGAACAGGTCATTTCCTCAACATTTTTTGCTGTCATTCCATCATATGATGAACGTTTAGTATGTTAGCAACGCATTTCATGTGGTTTCTACAATATTAGTTTGTTCTGACACTTCATTTGTTACAGAAATCCACAGAGGAGAAACCCAAAGAACCAGCTGCACTGAATGAGGTATGAGATTCTAAGGATTTGCTTGGGTTTTTAACGCAAAAATGGCCTTTGAATTGATTTATAGTCTGAAAATATTTTCAATTATTTGTTATATTTTTAGGAAGAAACTAATATAGAGACTAAAGAACAAACAAATGCAGATTTAGCCAGTGCAGATTTAGAAAAGAAAGAGGTTGAAGATGAAAGTCAAATATCAGGAAAAGAACCAACAGAAGAGGACCAAATAGAGGTGGAAGTCATAGTGCAGCCAACTAAACAACAGAGTGAAGAGGAAAAGCTGGTGGAGAAAGAAGAACAGGTAAAGAAACCCGAAGAAAAACCTGTTGTGGTGAAGGTTCAAATTCAAGATAAAGCTCCAGTGAAGAAGGAAGATGAGAAACCTATGAAGGAGCAAGAGAAACCCCATGTACCTGTTGAAGAAACACCAAAAAAATCAATAAGGGAAGTTGAGGTGAAGGCCAAAGCCCCAAAGAAAGAAGAGGAGAAACCACAGCTGAAGAGGGAGGTTGAAGAAAAACCATCAACACCAAAGAAGAAGGTTGAGGAGAGACACGTGGCTCCAAAGAAAGAGGTTGAGGAAAAGCCTAAATGGAAGAAAGAAGCTGAAGAAACGAAGGTCAAAGTAGAAGAAAAAGTCAGATCAAAGAAGGAGGAGGTATTCACCTCTTAGCCTGAGTGATGCATAGAAATCACAGATGTACTTTATGCACAGCCCACACTTTTAATGCGCTTTTTGGTTTGACTGGATGGACACAGTTTTTGCGTCAATCTCATGAAACATGTGATGTGTTGTATTTAATTTATGCCAGTTTATTTTTGTTTGACATTATTTTACTGTAATACACTTAACTTGATTTTATTACTTATTACAGTAATGTCAATGTCAATGTCACAATGCACCAAAAATCTTAAAAATCACCTGGATAAGTTTTCATGAGATTAACCCATTTCTGATCACATATCACTTACTTGTATCACTGGCTTTATACATGCAGTTCTGAAAACAATATTTCTGTCAAGACTGCCTGGTGTTTGCTCTGTTTTTGCTGTGTAATTTGCATGAGGTGTGGTCAATTCTCCATGCTATACCCACTGATTCCTATATTATAAAAATCACTTGCCAACACTAATAGAAATAAAGGTGGCCTGTTTTTATCTCTTTAGGTTGTAGAGGAAAAACCAAAACCTTCCTTTTTACGTGACAGAGTAAGTTGATGTCCAAATACCATCACAGTTCTACCAAAACATTTATGACTGATGGAATGACAGCACAACCTGAGAATAAAATAATATTCATTGTTTCTCCATTCAAAGCTGAAAGTGTCAACAAAGCCACAAGATGTAGCTGACAGCACCGCCAAAGCCAAGAAACCAGAGAAGACACTAAGGCAAAGACTCATTTGTCATTTCATAATTTACTTTATTTGCATTCCCAGATTTTTTTGGAGAACCAAAATGAATATAAAGAAATTTTTTCTTCACGGTTTAGTCCCACCAGCTTGCGTTCCCCTGACACAGAAAAGCAAGATCCCATCGCCAAGCTGGAGGCAGAACGCAAGCTCCAAGAGCTGAAGCGCAGGCGGAATGAGACCGACAGCGAGGTGCTGCAGAAGATGAAGCAGAAGCAGCAAACTGCCGAGGCCGAGCTCGAGGAGCTGAAGAAGAAGAGGGAGGAAAGGAGGAAGATTCTGGAGGAGGAAGAGAAGCAGAAGAAACAGCAGTTGGCAGAAAAGAAAGCCAAAGAGGAGGTAGAAAAAGAAAGTTGTGCGAATGCTAATTTGCATACTAATTATGCGTACTAAGTATGTACTGTGCTGGTAAAGTATGTACTTTTAAGTATATAGACATGCAGTATGCCAGTATTTAGTCAACTTGATGTGACTCTTTTAACACATCTATAGCCTAAAACACACACACACAAATTCTTGATTTTAAAACTCAAAAATGATTTGGGACACTTTCACTTTCTCATTCTGGCATAGTATCCTATACAAATAATATGTAAATTGGAATGCATCAAACGTGCCAGAATTAAAATCGATGCAGACTAAGGGGATGTTCACAACATGTTGTAATGTAAAAAAACAAAACAAAACATGAGATGCGTGCAATGGAGTTGGAAAAAATCGCAATGTCTTGAAATTTATTTTCTAAACGTTTTCTAAAACTTCTTTTAATTTGAGGGCTATATTTTTAGTTATGTGCAAAACGAGATGAACGCAAGCGCAATGGGCAAAGGTGTCCGTCTAACGCAAGTTTATGCAGAAAAGCAATTGAAAAGTAACGCAGTGGAACATAAAACGTATCTAACTCAAATTTACGTTGAAAAACAATATAAAAGTAGTGCAGTCTAAAAGTTTTCTAAAACTTAATTTAAGGGCCATATTTTTAGTTGTGTGCAAAACGAGTGCAATGCAAGCAATGGTCAAAGGTGTCCGTCTAACGTAAGTTTACGTATGAAAAGCAACTGAAAAGTAGTGGAATGTAAAAACACATCTAAACTCAAATTTATGTTGAAAAACATTACTAAACTAGTCCAGTGGAATAAAAAAAAGAAGCATTTTTGGAGTGCCATGCAAAGGTCAAAGTCATCCGTCTAATGAAAAAGAAACAATGAAAAAGTAGTGCAGTGGAAAACCAAACGTACTTTGTGTGAACGGCCCCTCATACACTTTATTTGTGAGACGTATGCTGTCCTTGTCTTCTTCTCATCACTAAAATTAACAGGAAGAGAGGAGGAAGATGAAGGAAGAGATTGAGCGAAGGAGAGCAGAGGCAGCCGAGAAAAAAAAACAAAAGGAGTCATCGAAAGAAGGGAGCAAAGCACCATTTATCGCTCCGAAGGGTGCCTCCGCAAAGGTTAATGGCTCTATGATCTATTCTGACTTTTACAAAAAAAAGCACTGTAGTATTACCTTTTTTTAACATAGTACTATAATAATGTGTTTTATATGATACTATTCTGTGACAGATTGGAGAGAAAGCTGAATTTCTGAACAAATCTGCTCTAAAAAGGTAAGAAGTGTTTACTCAACAGTCGAACAAGTACTGGGGTCTGGCATATACTGAGTTCATACTGTTGTTTATTTACACCAGTCCCGTTAAGACGTCACACACTCCATTAGTTTGCAAGATTGGAAACAGACTAGAGCAATACACTTCTGCTGTTCAGGTGAGGAATTGTAAACACTAGAGCAGCCACCTGTCATTTATAACTCAGTTTGAGACTCTTATCTGTTGTTCAGCAGACCAAAGAAGTGACCAAATCACCCAAATCTCCTGTGGATGTACCTGTGGCTGAAGGCCTGCGGAGCATCAAGAGTATGTGGGAGAAGGGGAATGTGGTCAATCCCACCCCGAGTCCAGCAAGCCCCCCACCGGTCACCAAGGTACAAGAGAAGAGACGAGAGAAGAGAGTTTTAGTACATGATCACTGAAATAAGCAGATGAAGCCGTATTAATCTGACAAACAAAAGTATGAATTCTTCACTGTCCTCTCAGGAAACAGCTGGGCTGAACATCGGTGTGGCTGGTCGCATTAACAGCTGGAAAGCCAAGACTCCAGAGCCCAAGCCTGCTGAACCCAAACCAGCTCCTGAACCAGAAAAACCACCTGCCAAAACAGTGAGTCTGTCACTTTGTCTACATCTATCTATCTATCTATTTATCTTTGTCTGTCCATCTGCCAGTGTTATTGTAGTATTAATTATATGATATTATAGTATTTATTAATATTCTGAATTAAAATGTATTTTTAGATTTTCATTTTAAATTTAGTTTAAGTTTTAGACATTTTTATCTGATTTTGTTATTTTATTATTATTTGTTTTAAATATATCTATACAGTTTTATTTCATTTTTATACCAATTTTAGTTTTTAGTCATTTTAATGCTTAAGTTTAAACTTATTTCACTTACTTGCCCAGGCTTAATTTTCTAATTTTCTAACTATTTTCTAAGGTTTTTTTCTATATACCTCGGCCTTTAGTGAAATGCAGTAAATAGGAAATGCTCTTCAGGTGGAGAGGAGCTAATGGTTGTTTAACGCACTTGTTGACGAAGTGGAAAGCTGGTGAGATACCAGAGATCTTGTGAACTGAAAATTAATGGATTTGAAATGGAGTAGTGTTTTTGTCAGCCCTAGAAACCTTTCATGCTTTGACATGAAACAAAAAAATAGTGTTTTTGTAGAAATCAGTGAAAGGTCAAGTGTCGCTCTGCATTGATGTGGCACAGCTCCAACCTTCTCTCCTGAGCTATATTTCACTCATGGCTCTATGTTTATTTTAAGCTTCTTTTACCAGCCTTCAAGATCAGAGTCACTCATACTGTAACACACATACATTAAAAAGAGAACTGGAGACTCCAGTAACTATATAAGAATCAGACATTGATTACAGTGGACCTGTTCACACACAATCTATGACCATCAGACAACCCTCTCTGTGGAGATTTTACCTACTTTGATAGATGTGGTTAGAGTCTACAATTTGCCATGAATACTGTGTCTGAGAGGATTTCTTTAAAAGTTATTTATGAGAGTTGAGATAAATTAGATTTTCTTTTCATTTGAACTTGTATCCGTTTTAATGTGTTTTATGCTCATAGACCACAGGACGTTAGGGAGAATGGCCTTTATTTATGTATCTACATTTTCTATTATAGAATTCAAAACGTTCACATGAACAGTGAAGTGTGGCTTCACACAAGTTGAAGTAAATTTAGATAAACACTTTTATATTCTGCATGGTGCAAGGTGGCCCTCCAGTGATTCTTCAGTGTATTGCATTTGTGGATTAGATTTAAAAAGTATATAGAAATAAAAATATAAATAAAAATATATAATTTTAAAAAATACCTTACTATTAATGAGCAGCAAATTAGGATCTTGAGGCAAAAGTCATAGTTAATAGATAGTTAATAGTGAGAATTTATCATTTTTAAAATATATGTATGTTTATAGTTCTATCTTTAATAAATAAGTTGGGTACCATTGATTTTTGGGCATGTGCCATAGCACTTAACATAACACTATAGTATTCTTTGAAATACCTTGGAATACCATGTAAAAACCATGGTACATGTTTACAGTATTCATTCTGTACAATGGTATTGCCATCTGAAACAGTCTCGGTACTTTATTGAAAGGATCCTGTATCTTTCCATTACTGATTTTATCTCCATCTCCTTCCCACTCCTCTAGCTGAGGCCTTTTATTTTCCTTTTCCCTTTCCTGTCACACTGCTGTTTTTTCTCTTCTCCTATTCAAACCTCCTCTAGAAAGGTAAACTTTACATAAAACATTCATATAAAATCCATTAACCTACTGTATGCAAATTTAATTGGGATGGTGTAAATTTTGTGTTTTGAAAGGAGCAAAAGCCAGCTGCGGTCACTAAACCACGTGGCCCATGGGAAACAAAGGGCTCCACACCTGCCAAGGTAAGCTGAATGGGTGGAAACATCATATGATGTTTAAGTCCATTAAAGTCAGTTATTTCATTGATTGTTTCCTTTGACCGACCCAGAAAAGACTGACAGATCTCGAGGTGTAACAGGAAAAACTTAAGTGGTGTTTGATACCAGTTGATTTTATGGTTTGTTATTCACTTTACTCAAATTATTGGGTCATCTACCAACTTTACAAATAGCCTGCATGTCTTTAGACCTAAAATTGGTCACAGGACTCATGAATTCAAGCAATGGCCCTGTTTCCAAAAAGAGCTTTCATCTTGAAGGGTCTGTATCATCTCATTAGTTAATTTTATACTGTATATGACTGGATGACAAAGGTTTAATGTACAATGGTGCATCCCATCATCCCTTTCTCAGATATTGTCACCAGAATGTTTCTCATTATAATTTCCCCCCAATATTATTAACAGTTGTACCTTTAATAGTACCAAAATACCAACACAATCTCTATTTTACATTTTGACGAATTGGTAGCTAATTTATATGATCTCATTCATGCATTTTCGTACGATCTGCTCACGCCCTAGTGATGGTTATGTTTAGGGGTGGACCTTCATGAATACTTTTTCAAAAAATCATACATTTTCATACAATTTACAATGTACACATTTATATAAAATCGCCATTTCGTAAAATAGTCACATTTTCCTGAGAGATTGGGTTGAAGGTGCAGGACTTTTTCAAATCACACACTTATTGGGTTGCTTTTTGTTTCAGGTGTTCGCAGCCAAGAGTAAATTTGTCACAAATGGTGAGTGACCTTTGTGGGGTTTTTTTCTGTGGAACACAAAATATATTTTGCAGAATGTTTCAACTGCTTTTGTCCATGCAATGAAAATCAAATGGGGTCAAAAAAATAACATTGACATTCATTGGTCAAAAAAAGCAATTTTTCAAAATATCTTCACACCTAAAAAGGGTGGAGCAGCCAGTGGGAGGTGTTTAAACTAACGGTGCGGCGACAGCAAATGTCTGAAGTCATGAATCTAACTGGCCAGCAAGACCGTAAATCTCTCGTTCGCATATCATGCCACGCTTTATTTAAAGCCCCGATCCTGTTCTCCTGCATTCGACCGCCGGCGTGTCAGGCATAATTCCAACGTGTTTGTTTCACCCAGCGCCTCCCATGTAGCATTGTGTTGTGATGTGTCACATTCCCTGCCGCAGCTGTTCTGTTGTGCCACTGCATGGGCATGAATCACTGGATTAGCATGATGTCACACAGCAAAGCTGTTTAATATTCAGAGTTACAGAAAGGATAAAAGTATCACATTATGTCACATTACCTCCTTAACACCCAAATCTAGCACATGAGTCCTGACAGGAATCTGTTTTTATGGTTTATTACTATTAATTCAAAGGTACTAGCGAAAAAGCTAGCAAAGAAGCTAGTGTCGGCTACCTTTCCTGGTCTTTCAGCTGAATTTGTCCTTGAGAGTGACATAGATGACAATGTACCAGGTATTTGTCGCACTTGTGGCACAACTTGAGACCATGTCGTGTGTATTCGTCTGGGTCACGGCACCAACGTGTTAACTCTCTAACTGGAAACAGGTGTGGACGGCTGATGTATTTGCTTTTGTGTATTTGAGGAAGTGTTGAAAAAGCCTGCTGAGTTATACACATGACGTATGTAGAGCAAATGTAACTCGCTCGTACTGTCTCTTTAGATAACTCATTAGCACATTAACAACGTATTCCCTGATGTTTTACAGGAACAAGAAAATAAAGACATCCGACGGATCCCAGATCAGCCAAAGTGGAAGATGCATCTATTAAATGTGCATGATTTTGCAACTTCAGGACACAGATCTTACATTGGAAATAAAGCGACAACTTACAGACCAAAATAAACATTTTGTACGTTTAAAAACCCTTTAAACTAAAACATTTCAATTGACTAAAATTACCATGAATGCACATGCCAAATAATACATATTAAAGTATTAAAGGGATAGTTGCCAACTATCACCCAAAATCACCCAAAAATGAAAATTCTGTCATTGATTACTCACCGTCTTGTTGTTTCAAACCCGTAAAGACCTTCGTTCTACCATGGTCAAGGCCCAGAAAGGTAGTAAGGACATTGTTAAAATAGTCTATGTGACATCAGTGGTTCAACCTTAATAAGTAATGAAGTTACGAGAGTCACTTTTGTGTGCAATGAATACCAAAAGAACGACTTTATTCAACAATATATTCTCTTCTGTGTCAGTCTTCGACGCGCGTTCACGGCAGTACCACAACGCATGCATGTGACACTTCTGACGCAGGAGTAGAACCCGGAGAATCTGATGTAGAACCCGGATGCGCTGCGGCATGTTTGCAAAGGGAGGAATGCACATGAATGCATTGTGGTATTGTCGACTGACACAGAAGGGAAGAAATTGTTGAATAAAGTCATTATTTTAGTTTTCTTTGTGCACAAAAAGTATTATCGTAGCTACATAAAATTATGGTTGAACGACTGATGTCACATGGACTATTTTAATGATGTCCTTACTACCGTTCTGGGCCTTGAACGTGGTAGTTGCGTTGCTGTCTATGCAGGGTCAGAAAGTTCTCGGATTTCGTCAAAAATATCTGTGTTCTGAAGATGAACTAAGGTCTTACGGGTTTGGAACAAAATGAGGGTGAGTAATTAATTTTCATTTTTGGGTGAACTATCCCTTTAATATCAAACATTATTAAAAAGTGACAGGTGGATTTACACCAACACATTATAGAGTTTGATTGGACGCAAGTGTTTAAGTGGAAAGTGTTTTCACTTATCTTTTAAACATTGATACGCTTATTTATTTTGCTCTCATAACTATGCATGATTATATAGTTGAATTTTATTATTTGCATTTAGCATTATTTTGTCCCTACTGTCCAGAATCCCATAAGATGAAAACTTTTTTTTTAAATCTCATTTTCTTATTGAATTATATAAACAATTTACTTTTTTATTACATCAGAAAATAAAATTATAATAAACAATTATAATACAATTACAGCTACCAGTAACCATTAAAACAGATGTAGTAGCATTAACAAAATTGTCTTTTGTCAATAGTGTGAACATGTATTAAGCACAGTTCATGCAGAAGTCACTTTCAAACCAAGTCAAATCTGTGTGGGTCAATCTTTTGCTCTTAAGCGAACTTCCAGATTGCATGGAATCCTAATGAAAAGGCAGGATTTTGTTCATGAATATTTGCCAAACAACACTAAATTTGACTGCATCTTTCTTTAGACTGCATCTATAGCCTTGATTATGGCATTATTAAAAAATGTACATTTTAAGAAAAAAAAGTAAAACTTCCTATTCTCCCTCTGAAGTTTCATCTGCATGGAGATTCAGATGTCCTGTTGATTTTGCACTCATGATGTAATGCTTTATAACATGTTGCTTTGCTAATACTGCTTTTGCCTTATGACTTTCAATCATATGCTTTGCACTTGGGAGTCTCAAAGTCATGCTACAAACACTACATCTTAACAATCTTACTGGTATAGCATTATAAATCATTTTGGTAGTAATATAGTTCAACTCTTTCAAAATATCAATCAAGTATTTCCTACTATGACAGTTCAGACTATCATTGATGATCTCAGCAACTGTACAATTGTTGTATTGTCAAACAAGCTTTCACAGTAAAGTAGTGATACATGCACAGATTGCCTCTGTGTGTTTCTTGTACTGCACTCATTGTTATTTGAGACAAGCTGTCTGCTTCTTTCTTTGAATGGATTGGTTTTCATTGTGTGATAAAACAAGGCAGGTCACAGAGAATGTTTGGTTTTAGAACTTTACTGAAATGCATCTGACAGTCTAACAATAGACGAAGGCTTTCAGTGCACGCCAATGAGAGGCCAATGTGATCACGTGGTGTGTTAGTATGTTAGCCTTGAGACTGAGGCCCGCTGCTCTAACACTGCGCTCGAAAAGAGAGTGGCTCCTGAGATCTCTGAGATCCACACACAACCCAGGTAAGAGTTATCTATTCCTACCAAATCCCTGCCTTGTGGGAATAATGAACAGGATGTATTTTGGTATAGGTGTTGCATTTAACAATGTTTCTAATGTATCCTGCATTTAATCTTTGACGTAGTTTATAGTCATGTCTGACACAGAAGATGTGATGGATGAGGGAGTTCAGTGAGTAACAGTCTTTTACTCCAAAGTTTGCAATACTTTATAATTTATTTGCATGATTTATTATGATAAAAATGCATCATATTTTCACTTACAAATCTTTTGTCTCTTTGTTTGTGTTTGATCTCATTTTATAAAAGGGAGGAAGGTATTGTATATTTTAATATTTTAATTTAACATGAAGGAAATAATGCATTATTTATCGGCTTTAAGATATCGGCCAAATTTTCTTATCAGGCCGATACCGATAACAGAAAAAATGAGCCGATATGGGCCGATACCGATATGGTGGCCGATATATCGTGCATCCCTAATTTACATACATTTACACTGGCATACATGGTTTGCACCAAGTATAATTACCAACAAACAGAATACACCTTATTTGAGCAAAATTAGTGAAAAATGCAATACTGCTTTTGCCTTATGACTTTCAATCATATGCTTTGCACTTGGGAGTCTCAAAGTCATGCTACAAACACTACATCTTAACAATCTTACTGGTATAGCATTATAAATCATTTTGGTAGTAATATAGTTCAACTCTTTCAAAATATCAATCAAGTATTTCCTACTATGACAGTTCAGACTATCATTGATGATCTCAGCAACTGTACAATTGTTGTATTGTCAAACAAGCTTTCACAGTAAAGTAGTGATACATGCACAGATTGCCTCTGTGTGTTTCTTGTACTGCACTCATTGTTATTTGAGACAAGCTGTCTGCTTCTTTCTTTGAATGGATTGGTTTTCATTGTGTGATAAAACAAGGCAGGTCACAGAGAATGTTTGGTTTTAGAACTTTACTGAAATGCATCTGACAGTCTAACAATAGACGAAGGCTTTCAGTGCACGCCAATGAGAGGCCAATGTGATCACGTGGTGTGTTAGTATGTTAGCCTTGAGACTGAGGCCCGCTGCTCTAACACTGCGCTCGAAAAGAGAGTGGCTCCTGAGATCTCTGAGATCCACACACAACCCAGGTAAGAGTTATCTATTCCTACCAAATCCCTGCCTTGTGGGAATAATGAACAGGATGTATTTTGGTATAGGTGTTGCATTTAACAATGTTTCTAATGTATCCTGCATTTAATCTTTGACGTAGTTTATAGTCATGTCTGACACAGAAGATGTGATGGATGAGGGAGTTCAGTGAGTAACAGTCTTTTACTCCAAAGTTTGCAATACTTTATAATTTATTTGCATGATTTATTATGATAAAAATGCATCATATTTTCACTTACAAATCTTTTGTCTCTTTGTTTGTGTTTGATCTCATTTTATAAAAGGGAGGAAGGTATTGTATATTTTAATATTTTAATTTAACATTAATTTATTTAGTTATTTATTATAATGCCAGTGGCTATTTACATACATTTACACTGGCATACATGGTTTGCACCAAGTATAATTACCAACAAACAGAATACACCTTATTTGAGCAAAATTTGTGAAAAATGCATTTTGATTTTTAGGCAATCAAATTGCCTGAAAGTATAGGCAATTTGATATTGCCTATACTAATTCTTATTATTTTTAATAACATAAAAAAAAGTATTTATTGTTACTATTCTATTCACACTATTCACCTCTTTCTCCAATTACAGTAGATGACTCAAAGTCCAAACCAAAGTAAGTCCCATTGTTCTCTTGTACAGAGCCTATAATTATTAGCCAGAATACAACTTTTTTTAAAGGCTCAATCTTTTATCTTCAGATATCTATCAAATATCCAAGCACCAAAAATTCCAGAGGGAGACAAAGTAGATTTTGATGTAAGTAGGAGATTTTTCTCTTTAAACACACACCTCTCTCGTTTTTAGACCACCTGTATCAATTGTGTGTGTGTGTGTGTGGCAGGACATCCAAAAAAAGCGTCAGGAGAAGGATTTAGCAGAACTACAGTCTCTTATAGAGGCTCATTTCCTCCAGAGACAGAAAGATGAAGAGGAACTCATTGCTCTGGTCAACAGAATTGTGAGTGCTTCCTCATAAATGTTGTTTATTGCTGATGTAAATGTCTTGCATAGACAGTAGACAGTAATTCTTATAGGTTTGCATCCTTTTTTAAAATTTTGTTAAATATGAAAGTCGAAAAGAGGTATTCTAATTTTTGTTTTAAACAAGATCAACATCTTGCAGATCCTGCAAGAGGTACATAAACTTACGAGCAGAAGTATGTAAATATGTGTTTGAACAGGAGAAGAGGCGAGCGGAGAGAGCCGAGCAGCAGCAAAAAAGAGCAGAGAGAGAGAAAGAGCGTCAGGCCAGACTCACTGTGAGTTCCTGTCACATTCTGACTGTCAACGCCTGCCATCTTCTGCTCAGACACCTGCTAAACTACACCAGCTGCCTACTGAAACACCTTCCACCAATGACACCAAACTAGTCCTGAATTTACACCTTTAAATCACATTTGTTGAGGATGTTAACAAAATTCTCCTTGTATAGTCAAACAAATGCATTTTACATGCTACTGGATAATTTCTACAAAACTTTCAATTTAGATTTAACTGATTTTTTGCTCAGCCATTGAAGTGAAACGATGAACTACATGCTTATAACAGAGATGAAACCTATGATCTGAATTGTTGACAGGAAGAGAGAGAGAGGAAGGAGCTGGAAGAGCAGAGAAAGAAGCAGGATGATGATGCCAAGAAGAAGAAAGCTCTTACTAATATGACCCACCAGTATGGTGGCACACAGCAAAGGGTCAGTGTTTACCAACATATAAACACTGTAAATGTCTAAATATTTGAAGTTACATGATAATGTTACGCAGTCTCTTTCATTAATATTATAATTATTGCTGAACTAAAGGGTGAAGGACGCAAAGGTGCAAAGAAGCAGACCGAAAGAGAGAAAAAGAAGAAGATCCTGGCTGATCGCCGAAAACCACTGAGCATTGATCATCTGAGTGACGACAAACTCAAGTACAAAAGCTTTTATATATTGGCACATATTATTGAGTTGGCTTGTGAAAGCCAATTTACTGAAATGCTTTTTAAACTTCTTCTTCTTCTTCTTCTTCTGAGACTAAAATGATCAACTCTAACTCCTCCTAGAGCTTTAACTCTACAGACTCCAAACTCAGCCCATATCTTCAGACTGATCTGTACCCTAGCAACCGCTCTAGTAACCACCCAAAGTACCCTAGCAACCGAATAGCAAAACCTTAGCAAAAACACTGGTATTCTAGCAGCTGCATCTATCAATCTATAGTCTGATTCTATCTATCTATCTATCTATCTATCTATCTATCTATCTATCTATCGTCGGTCTGATTCTGCCATCTATCCATCTAAATATCTATCTATCTTCAGTCTGATTGTATCTATCTATCTATCTATCTATCTATCTATCTATCTTCAGTCTGATTCTATCTATCTATCTATCTTCAGTCTGATTCTGTCCATCTATCTATCTTCAGTCTGATTCTATCTATCTATCTATCTTCAGTCTGATTCTATCTATCTATCTATCTATCTATCTATCTATCTATCTATCTATCTATCTATCTATCTATCTTCAGTCTGATTCTATCTAAAGCCTTCAAAACATTCAAACTTTAAGCTTTTAAAACTACTTTAAACTTCAAACTATTGCAGACTGAAAACCATCAAACTTAAAACTTTTTATAAACTTCTTAAACTTTTCAATCTCTTTTCAAACTTTCTGGTCCGGCTTTCTCAAGCCAATTTAAAGTTTGTCTTGACAAACTTTTTTATCTAGTTTTATCTAAATACTTATTATTTATATGCATATTATTGGCGCTGATTAATAATTTGGGCCATTCCCACTTGTTCTTGCGTTTAAAAACGCTAATAGAAAAGAACATCGTCTTGAACAGCGTTTTACGAAATGGTTACTATTACAGTAGAACCTACACAACTAGTAGGCTATCAAATGAAAAAAAAAAAAAACACACACACACACAAAAACACTTGTAGTAATAGTGGCCATTCGCGCTGAACGCTTCCTTGCGTTCAAAAACGAGATGAACGGGAAAAGAACGTCTCGAAACGCGTTTTTCGAACTATAACTGCAACTAGGCGATGAAAAAGAATTTAAAAACAACCCAGTGGAACGCGTTCTGTGTCAATCTTACCATTTGTGTCTCTGTTTGCAGTGATAAAGCCAATGAATTTTGGCAGTGGTTGATGCAGCTGGAAGCAGAAAAGTACGATCTGAACGAGAAACTGAAACACCAGAAATACGATGTAAGTGATAACTTCCTTTGTTACTTTCAAGTTGCTTTTGAGACGTTACGGAGCTTCTGCCAGACCCAATTTTTGAGTCATTGACAGTTTAACAAAATCCAGTTCACGTTGAACAGCTGGAGTGTGGTCTGAGGTAATTAGGTTGTGTTCATTATCACTGTATCCTGTTAGCACTCAACTGTCACGTTTCTGTCTCTCACAGATAAATCAACTCCTTGCCCGCGTCCAGGATCACCAGAGGTATAAATCACAAGCTTGAAATCTCACTAACCACTTAGAGTGTTGAACCATGTTCAGATGTGAGGCCAAAAACTAATTTTAACCTCTTGCTTTTCTCTCTTAGTGCCAAGGGACGCGGCAAAGGCAAGATGGGAGGAAGGCTGAGATAGACGTCGACAGCACACATGAGAGGAATTTCTGTCCTCCTGCATTAGTTTTGTTTGAAGTTATTTAAAAGTCATTATTCAGAACATATAAAAATGCTCTGGCTGTACATTTTTGGTTTGCAGTCTCTTGCTTATTTTTTTTTGCCATGAATAAATATTAGCACTTACTGTTAGTTTCAGTGTACTCCATTTATGTTTATATTATTTAATCAAATAAAAATATTTAGTCTGTGATTATGAAATTATATCAGCAACATATTGTATTATTATTAATATGTAACAGTAAATATAATATAGTTGCAGTACACCATAAAATGAACGGGTATGTGTGAATATTATAGGTGCAGATAAAAACACTAACATTGAATTAAACTACATTAATCAAAAGTTTCCCTCACCATTAATTTTATATGACCAAAAATAGAAAAATGAACAAATGACACTATGAAATTAAAGGTGCATCTAGTAATTTTGGTTTTATTAAAAAAGTTTTATACATTCACACAAAAGAGATGAGTGCTGCTTATGTTTCGAATCATGTAGACTCACTATCAACAGTCTAATAAAAGGGGATTTATTTACATTGAGCATGTCACCCTTATATAGGGGTAACCAAGTTGAGATCACATGACCAGTCAAATGCTTCTCACTTTATCTTGGTAGCCCCTGTAATTATTTTCAGAATACATTTTTGTGTGATCCTGCAACATTGTCAATATAATCCAAAGTTGATGGCTATATCGAACAGAAATACATGAAAATATTACTGAGTGCACTTTCGCAAATGTCCAATCATACCAAAAGTTGCAAATGAAGCCACAACATCATGACAAACCCTTTAATTTGTTTGTATCACTACCTTTAATTTAGGCTAGATCAGGGACACACAGTCCTTTAACAGGCCACACATTATCTGCAGCGTACATCATGTGTCTGCTTACATACATGAGAGAGATCACAGAATGGGACGTGTGCAGGTGTGAAGTGATATGTGCTGCCCTCAGTGTATTTAAAGAAGAGTCCGTTGAGTACATAAGATTATATTCAATACACACTAACTGACACCAGTGCATTTTTCAAGTTGGCTGTCTGTGAAATCCAGACAGAAGAGAGACGAGGCTGACGCAGACCGCAGGGTTCGAGTGAAAGGGAGAGGGGCTGTACATCAGCTGGACTTCACCACAGGTGTGTTTCTCGGATCTCAGCGATCACATGACTGGCTTTCTGCAAGGCCTAGGGGTAGAGGAGAGGATATAAGTTTAAAAAGAGTTGAAAATTTCTCATCATATAATATGATAAAACATATAATTCAAAGTTTAAATTAGCCTCTACATTAAATATTAATTGTTTTAATTAATTAAAAATAATAAGTAATGATAGCAATAATGAAAAAATATAAAGCTATTATTTAATACTATATAATTAATAATAATAATAAAGTAATATTCATGATTAACAAATAATATTAATGAAAAGGACTAATTTTATTTATATATAATTCTTACATGATAATACATTATTATTAACAATTAATATTATTGTAATATAAAGGCTACTCTGCATTACTACACATTTTATATTAATACAAAATAACTAATAATATATTAAATAATTATTTAATCTTAAATAACGATGGATTATTTGTAGCATTATTAAATTAGTAATAATAATGTATATTAAAGAAAAATGTGTTGTAATGGAGAGTAGCCTTTACAATAACATTTAATTGTTAATAATAATAATAATTATTATTATTATTTTTTTATATATATATATATATATATATATATATATATATATATATATATATATATATAATTATTAAATAATAATAATTATTATTATTATTAACAATTAAATGTTATTGTAAAGGCTACTCTCCATTACAACACATTTTTCTTTAATATACATTATTATTACTAATTATACATTGTTAATTATAATTTCATTAATATTGTTTAATAGTAAATTACTAGTAGTATTATTAATATAAATGTAACGACTACATTACTAAACATGTTAGACTAATATACATTTATTATTGTAAATTCATAGAATTACAAACATTTTTACTTTAATATACGTTATTACTAATTATACAGATTATTACTGCTGCCGTTACCTTCAGCATATCTGCGGCTTCATTGCGGCGCTGGGCCATGTCCTCTGACTCTGTGAGGAGGTCGTCCAGCAGGGCGGGTTTATACAGCTGCCCCACTAACTCGCTCTGTAAGCTGTCCTTCACATGGTTAACCAGGAAGTGCATCACAGCCTTTGGTACACTGCAGAGACAGAGAAACAGAATGAGCAATCTGCTTAAAACATGAAACCAGAAACTGATTCACGTGGCATCTACCTGTCCTGGATGTTTTTACGGACAATGAGGAAATACGACTTGATGAGACACTCGATGACCTCGCAGTCCCTCTGCTCACGAGCAGACAGTTTCCGGGCGACCGGCACGGGCTGGCCGAAGTTCAGAACAAATTAACACTAATTCATTGTGACCGTGTTAGCAAACAGCTCTCAAAGAGAGCACAAACGCTTTTTGTGCTCTTTATTTACTCATTTTAAGTCATTTCTGTGGCACAATCAAATGTATTTGTGTTTTATGGACTCACCACATCAAGCAGGTTCACTGCGTATCCTTTCTGAGGGCTGGCGAGGACGGAGCTCTGTGGTTTAGTCTTGTCTTCGCCCTGGCCTTCGTCTCCTTTCTTCAACATACCTCTCCAAGTCCCAGATCCTCCTTCCTGCTCCCCCTGAGCTCCTCCAGCCATCTGAGATGCACAAACAAGAACACCACCACAGGACTGAACAGTCAGCCACTAGTGATTCATGCACCTTCCCATGCAGTCCATTGGGGTTTTACATATTGTTTTTAGGCTTCAAACTTAACGTTTGCACACAACGGTTCACACATAAAACACCAATTATAGCCTTAAACTGAAAAGATACAACTGCAAAAAACAGCAGCAGTTGTCCAGGGTCTTCAAAATCAACCTTAATATCAACACAGCAAACACACAACAGAAGTTTGAGAAGATCCTGATGAGTAAAATCATTAGATTGGCTTTGCCCCTACACACAGGGGGCGCCACAGACCTTAGGGCCATCGCCCTCAGCAGGCGGCTGCTCGGTGGGAGACACTAACTGCCCACCAGGACCTTTTAAGGACTACAGAGAGAGACCGGAAGAGAAGAGACTAGTCAGCTAGAGACGAAGGCAGCAGGTTTTGAACTAATTCTAGAGACTTTCTAGAATTTCTAGAGAGGAAAAGAGAACAAAAGAACATTGCAAATAGCAGCCCGTCACGTTTTCTTGTGAGAAATATACAATATATCCCCTGATGATTTAACATGATACCTTATCACGGGGCACCGCTGAGGGAAGCTCTCTCATTCGGTTACGCCTCTGCTCCTGTTACGAAGACAACAAGAATAGACTTCACACTGAAACATGTTCTAATCAATGCATTTCGGTCGTAAATCAAAATCAAATCATCAGTCATTAAAAAATCTGTAAACCTCAATGTTGTTGTTCATGAGCCCACAGGCATCTGCGAAGTCTGGGTGTTTGGTGTTGATATAAGCCAACTCAATTGCCACAAGATTGTGAACCTGGAGCACAGCGTAAACACTCATTTAGAGAAGATACACATCATGCACATTAAAAGCATGAGAGAAAAAAACTAAAACAAACCATCTCATTGGTGACTGGTAGCCTCTTCCTGAGAAGAGAAGTGACCACTTCTACTATGGCATCGTGGAGCTTTGGAAACCTAAGCAGCTCCTAGGAAAGAAACGTCAATAAAATAAAAATCGCAAAAAGAAATTCAAACAATGCTGATAAAACCATCTAATCATTTAACTACCAGCAATTATATTTGACTATTGGATGAAGAAAATGTTGGATAAGAAAAGTCTAACACTGTAATGTAGAAGTAAAAATTTGTTTAATAAACATTTAATTTTGTACTCTTTAGCTTCATAATCATATGGAAGCCCGTTTCAGCCACTGAATAAAACAAAACAAGGTTATTGCGACTTTTTATCTCACAATTCTGACTTTTTTTTTCACAGAATTGTGAGATATAAACTCGCAATTGCAAGTTATAAAGTCACAATTGTGAGATAAAAACGTGCAATTCTGAATTTTTTCTCACAATTGCGAGTTAAAGTCTAATTTTGAAGGAGGGAAAAAGACTGATATGTTCTCAGAATTGCGAGTTTATATCTCACAATTATGACTTTTTAACTATCAATTGCGAGTTTATATCACGCAATTCTGAGAAAAAAAGTCAGAATTACGAGTTTGTATCACGCAATTATGAGAAAAAAAGTCAGAATTGTGAGATAAAAAGTTGCAATTACCTTTTTAATTTTTTTATTCAGTGGCGGAAACAGGCTTCCAAATAATAAGCTTAGTATAATTACTATAATATATATAAAATTAAACATAATAATTATAAAATAATAATAACACTAATAAACTACACACACACACACAAATCAAACAATACTGGTAAAATTAATAATACAGAATGATATAAAAATAATATATTAATATTATATAATAATATAATATATTTATTAGTAGAAAGTCACAAAAATGAAAATGATGATAAAACAAAAACTATAATAATAGTAGTAAGAAAAATATAACAGTATAATTCATAAAAATTACAAAAAATAAAACAATGCTAATAAAACTATAATAGTATTAATATATACATTTCTTTTTTTTAAACTAATCTAATCACTAAGTATCAGAAATTATATTTGAGTGTTGGATGTAAATATGTAGCATATACAGATATGAAACGACCAAGAGAAAATAGTTGTACAATAAACATTTAATTTTGCACTTAATAATTACTAAATTAAAACTACATGGAAAATACGCAAAATAAGCACACAAAATTGATATATTTAAGATCAACACGTCCTTTAAACTGACACAGTATTAACTCAAAATTAAAAAAACTGACACTAGGTGGTAGGTAGGAAGGTTTTTTTTTTTTTTAATCGGCCAATCAAACAGTTATTCGCAATAGCGTTAATCTCAATATGAGCAAATATTGCCTTGGCCATCACTAAAGGGGCATTCACACCTATAACACTGTGTCTACACCGGATGCGAAGGGCGCGGCGTGACAAAATACTATAGAACCCATTATAATCAGTGATGTGGCGCGGCGCAACACGACAAATCCCCGGCAGTAAACAGCTGCCGCGTTCTATTTATGACGTACTGACACAAATTTCAAATGATTTTCAACAGTCGCTGTCACATCCAGTGTAGACAGACTTTAGCTGTTGCTGCACGACATGACAACTGTCGCGTCCGGTGTAGACACGGTGTAACCCTAACTCTATTAGCATCCACACCAAAATTCTGTTCATGCTAAGTGCTGCAGTTATATTGCTTAAGCTCTTTAGAGTTAGAGGAATGTTTATCAATGGTTTTATTGTTCATTAGTTGGATAAACAACACTGAAAGTGATTCCAATGACATTGTTCCTTGGTGTCATTATTGTTATATTCATGATGCTGACTTTGCTATTCAGTTATTGTTCTTAGCATGAACAGGCCTTAATTGATGTACTGTATATAACAGTGGAAAAACAGTTTTTTTGTGGGGAAAAAAGCGAGACATGATGCAACAGGCAAAGAACAACATGTATATGCAGACCAACAATCGATCAGTCTACCTGAGTGCTGTAGTTGCTGCAGTGCTGAATGATCCTCTGCATCTCTTCATGCACCAGCTCCACACAGCGCAGACTGGGCTCCTCCAGACGCTTCACCTGCCTCTTCACCAGCAGCTCAAACGACACCTCAGGCACGAACAGTGCAGGACGGGGACCCTGAGGAAACACACAACATCTACATTACAAACTACAGAAATATACACTTCATACTATCTAGCTCAACAGTGTTATACAAGAGCCTCTTTAAATCACTCTAATAATGAAAGGTTCCTCAAAGGAGTTTTGCTCAAATAGAAACCTGCAGCTCAATGCAGAGCACAGCTGGCTGCAGTCTCTATTTTATATCCATACAAGTACAGACGGGACTAAATTCAAATTATAAAAAGGATGCGAGAGTCAAATATTCACTGCAAAACCTACTGTAGCGTTCCTAATAGCTGTGAGTACATCTATGGTTGTAAGCCCTCCAAGAGGATCGACCGACTCCAGTGTCCTACCAAACGTCTCATGAAAAATATAACAAATTCTTGCACCACCACACCTACAAATATTAGAACAAACAACTATGGTTAGCACTAACACCACCTAGTTTGGGATCAGCAAGATGTTTTTATTTGAAAGAAATCAATACTTTTATTCAGCAAGGATGCATTAAATTGATCAACTGATCAAAATTACATTTTGAAATATATTAAATAAGAAAACAGTTATTTTAAATTGTAATAATATTTCATAATAATACTGTTTTTAATGTATTTTTGATCATATAAAAACCTTGATGAGCATAAGAGACTTCTTTCAAAAACATTTAAAAAAAATTGTTCCAAGCCCAAACTTTTGAATGGTAGAGTAAATAGCAAATTAAACAACTTTATTTGAGTGACTGGAAGAAAATAGGAACTAACAGTTCAGCAGTTTCAATGTATTTGGCCGTTCCTTCAATAGTGTTGCAGTACTCAGTGGCGAACTTTGTGATGAGCTGCAGCAGGGTGGAGCTCATGTCCTCTACCGGCTCGCCGTAGCTGCTGAGCAGGGACTGATACTGAGCTGCTAAAACATTGATACGTGTCTTCAGCTCTGGTAGACAGTCCCTAATGTGATGCATCAATAACCTGGTGGGGAAAAAATAGGATTTTAATACTTCAAAAAGCAGATATGCTCAGCAAAATTAATGAAATATTATGTTTCAAGCTTAAACTCTCACCTATTTAATGTTCTGGCGAGATACTTGGTTCCATTTCTGTTGGCGAGGGAGGGGTATTTCTTCTGCAGGAAGGCATGCTCATCACGGATGGAGTCTGCCACACATTTCTTATTATTGATATCCAGCTGACTCCTGTATTAAGACATTTAGTCATCTTTTTTTGTATATGTTTTGTATATCAATTTGAACAATCAATATTTTACTGTAATTATACATGCATAAATAAATATATATATATATATATATTTATTTATGTTTGTATATATATATATATATATATATATATATATATATATATATA
>NW_015505312.1:820808-821674 GCF_001515645.1 Sinocyclocheilus grahami | reverse complement strand
CCACCATTATTTTCCAGCACTGCCTTAACCCTCTTGGGCATGGAGTTCACCAGAGCTTCACAGGTTGCCACTGGAGTCCTCTTCCACTCCTCCATGACGACATTACGGAGCTGGTGGATGTTAGAGACCTTGAGATGCTCAATAGGGTTTAGGTCTGGAGAAATGCTTGGCCAATCCATCACCTTTACCCTCAGCTTCTTTAGTAAGGCAGTGGTCGTCTTGGAGGTGTGTTTGGGGTCATTATCATGTTGGAATACTGCCCTGTGGCCCAGTCCCCAAAGGGAGGGGATCATTCTCTGCTTCAGTATGTCACAGACCACAGGACGACAGCCATGCAGACCAATTTGATGCAGTGTGCGGCGTATGGTCTGAGTACTGACAGGCTGACCCCCCACCCCTTCAATCTCCGCAGGAATGCTGGCAGCACTCATACATCTATTTCCCAAACACAACCTCTGGATATGATGCTGAGCATGTGCACTCAACTTCTTTGGTCGACCATGGCGAGGCCGAGCACGTGCACTCAACTTCTTTGGTCGACCATGGCGAGGCCTGTTCTGAGTGGAACCTGTCCTGTTAAACCGCTGTATGGTCTTGGCCACCGTGCTGCAGCTCAGTTTCAGGGTCTTGGCAATCTTCTTATAGCCTACGCCATCTTTATGTAGAGCAACAATTCTTTTTTTCAGATCCTCAGAGAGTTCTTCGCCATGAGGTGCTATGTTGAACTTCCAGTGGCCAGTATGAGAGAGTGTGAGCGATAACACCAAATTTAACACACCTGCTCCCCATTCACACCTGAGACCTTGAAACACTAATGAGTCATGTGACACCGGGGAGAAAAAATGGCTAATTGGGCCCAATTTGGA
>NW_015505312.1:817306-818928 GCF_001515645.1 Sinocyclocheilus grahami | reverse complement strand
TTTATATATATATATATATATATATATATATATATATATATATATATATATATATAGTAATGGACTGACAGTTTTATTAATAAACATTTATCTTTTTTGTACCTGTTGACCACTCCAATCAGTCCTAGTTTGACAGGAATGACTCTGCCCATGAGAACATCCATTGCATCAGTACCAGCATCCATCAGATCTAGTTTAGTCACTACAGCCAGTGTTCTGCGACCTGAAAGCAGAAAAGAAAAGAATTCAAATGCTTTGTCACTAAAAAAAAATCTGCATCACACAGCTATGCGGAAAAACATCACATCACACAAACTGAAAGGTACAGACATTGTGTGCAAAACAACAAATGCACAAGTAGACCAAAATAAACTTTAGTATGCTGACCGTCTGGATCCACCTCACGGGCCACTTTCAGAGCTTCAGAGGTGGCCATGTCCGTGTTCGCTGCAGTGACAGCTAAAATGATGCAGTTGGGATTGCTGATGTATTTTAAGATCAGCTCGCGGATCTGCAGCTCGATATCTTTAGGCTGGTCTCCCACCGGGACCTGAACATGAATATATCAGTGTCAGCATCAAAAAATAATCCACAAAAGGAATATTCAAACAGGTCACACTAAGCTACTGAATTAAACACCTTTGTGATGCCAGGCAGATCCACCAGCGTGAGATTGACAACATGTGGTGAGAAGATTTTCAGGTGAATTGGCTCATCACTGATACCCTGTGAAACAATGACACAACGTTCTGTATTTGTTAAACTGCCACAAAATGTGGCAATAGACATGTCACAAAATGTCAATAGAAATTGCACTACAGTTCAAAAGTTTGGGGTTGGTAAGATTGTTTCATGTTTTTGAAACAAGTCTCTTATGTTCATTAAGGCTGCATTTATTGGATCAAAAAGTAAAAACACAAATATTGTAAAATATCATTACATTTAAAATAACTTCAATTCATTTGACTCAAATCCATTTTAATTCATTTTAAAAATGTAATTTATTCCTGTAATGATAACGCTTAATTTTCAGCATCATTATTCCAGGCTTCAGTGTCACATGATCCGTCAGAAATCATTCTAATATGTTGATTTGTTGCTCAAGAAACATTTCTTATTATTATCAATGCTAAAAACAGTTGTGCTTCTTAATATTTTTGTGGAAACTGTGGTACATGTTTTTCCTGGATTCTAAAAAGTTGAAAGGAACAGCATTTATTTTAAACAGAAATCTTTTGTAAAAGTATAATACCTTTACTTAAAGGGGTGGTTCACTGTTTTTTTTCTAGGCTTGATTGTGTTTATGGGGTGCAGTCTAACATGTGTTAACGCTTCGTTTTTAAAAAAACTCATTATTTTTCACATAATTTACCTTTATTCCACACCGCTCTGTTGGGTACCTAACCCTTCTCTCAGAAACACCCTGATAATTTCCTTCTTTTATGAAGCCCCTCCCTCAGAAATAGGCGATGGACTCTGATTGGTTAGCTAGCCCAGTGTGTTGTGATTGGCTAAACCGCCTAGTGCGCATCTAAATGTCCTGCCCCTCACCTCAGCGGCATGTGCTCGGGTTGTATTGTAAACAATGGCATCGTTAATATCGCTTATCAGTTTGAGCCCGA